>NW_027501899.1:0-56353 GCF_021521415.1 Bidens hawaiensis | reverse complement strand
TGGTATTTCAAATAAGCTGTCTTCATTTTACTTAAATTTATTTTAAGTAACTTTATCTTTACATACTTTACCATTTTTGGATACACCTTTAAATAGATAAAGAAACCATTCCTTAAATAGATAAGGAATTTATAAACTAAAAGACAAAACACTTTCCAAGATTTTCTCTTTATCTGACATAAAAAAGAAAAGCAAACTTTACAGAACTTTATTCACATTTTCTTTAATGCAGATATGTACTTAAATTTTGTCTTAAACTCCATTAAAGAGATTGTCGTTATATATTTCATTTTTGAAACTTCCTATTACTTACATTTGCTTTGTGTGTAGGTTTCAATATCATTCAAGAAAACGGTTTGAATTGAAATATTTTTTATCTCTTAATTTCTTTTCATTCTTCTCATTGTTACATACATTATTTTAGATCTAACTGACAATTGCGTGTTCATCTGTTAACAGAAATCAGATATGGATCCAACTATGTGCAATCCCAAGTCATACAAACATCATCTTTCTGAAGAACTAAGGAGGGCATTACAAAGAGTTCAAACCCTAATGAATGAGGTTGAGAAGACCTCAGCTGCCCCAAAACAGGGGGAGAAATCACCAAAATAGGGGGAGAATTCATTGAAGCTGCTCTCAATCTATGAAGAAGATTATTCAAATGATGAAACTGACAAAGTTCCAGAAGAAGAAACGAAATATTTTGAAGAAAGAAAGAAGCTAAAAGGGAAGGAAATTGCTATAGAAGGTGATGAAATTCAGATTGTCAATTCCCAAAAAGGAAAGTCAACAATCTTAGAAATTGATGAATCTGAAGTAGAAGCCAAAAGGACCTATGTACAAAGATTGACAGAAATTCAAGACAGACAATTTCTAAGCCAAACACTGACTGACAAAGACTTTGAAGAACAGGTAAGCTTGTTGAAACTGTTTGAAGATGAGAAAAAGGCAAGGGATGAAGTAATTGATAAGTGCTTAAATGACAAAGAAATTCCAAATGATGTGCTAGTATCTCTCCTCAAGCTAATTAAGCAAGAAGAATCTGAGACAGAAGTAAAGGAGAAACTAGACACTGTCATTGACAAGATTTCAAAGGCTTTGAGTGAAAAGAAGTTTCATCAAGACAATGAATTGAAAGATTTGAAATTGAAAGATGACTTGGAACAAGAAATTAATGTCATGAAAATGTTGAGTATGTATGGTGGTAAACCAAAATTTTTGGTGAAAAATGGAATTCCCTTTGACTCAGTAAAGGTAATGACAAGAAAAGAGATTTTGAGCAACTTCAAGAAATTGAAAGGACTACAGATGAACAAGAAGAAAGAAGCTGCTCAGTCTCTAGAGAGAAAGAACAAGGGAATATCCAAAAGGGTGGTTGATCTATCAAAAATGACAGTGAAGAAGAAATCCAAAGTAAAGGAAATCTGCAAAAAGAGAACTTCCTTGGTCTCAGAACTGAACAGAACCAAGAAAGGAAGTTGTCTGTAACTACTCAAAAACAACCAAAGCAGATGCACTTGAAGATGGATAAACCTCTTGTCAAGGCTGTTTTTAAAGCCAAAAATCCTTCAGTTAACCACAAGGTTATGCCAAGTGGAGTATTTTATGACTCCAGAACTGAATATCTGAATGTTATGATGGAAAATGGAAAGATTGTGAAGATCTTCTCCAAAATTGACTTCAGAAAGTTCAATCTATGGATACTGACTGTGATTGTAGCATTGCATCTCTCGGATTACAAAGAAAGGCAAAGGCCTACAAGTGCTAAGCAATCAGAACTGTTAAGGTACTTGAGAGAGCAAGAGAAGTTGGACTTTCCATGTCTAAACAAGCATCTCTGGCTAAAATGAAGAATGTCTGAATTAGGCTTTGATACGTAATGTCTTCGGATAGCTTTCTTGAATATTTAATTTGTTTATGATAATTGAATATGTAATTTGATTTTTAATTTGTTGTGTATTTTGACTAAGTGTAAGTAACCTTAGAAATGTTTTGGGTCAGCTGAGGTGTTCCAATCTAGGGGGGAGATTGTTGAGTCAAGATTTGACATAAAACTGATCAGATGAAAGATTGGAATCTTCTCAACCGCCTCACAATTCGATAAGTATGGATCTGGGTACACCTCAGACCTCCGAGCATGCTTTTACTTAGCCGGGTACGATATTTTGTCTATCGGGCAGAATTATCTTCACTAAGTCTCCTTTAGTGAATATCCGAGCAGGGTTTGCAAACTAGTGCATTACCGGGTATGGTTCACTAGTATATGCAAGTCCGGGCAAGGATCACTTTATCAAGCAGGATTGTTCTTCTTAGCCAAGTAAAGTTCACTTCCGAGTAAGCTTTAGGCTAACTAAGCTCATGAAGCCAAGAAATTGGAAGACCTGGCAAGGTATTCATTAATAAGTATGGTCCAGGTAGGCTTGATGATCTAATAATATATCTCAAGTATCATCGGGCAAGGTTCAACTTAAGCAAGGAACAATGCAACCAAGCACACTTTGCTAATAAGTTATTTTCTAACAAAGGGTTGAAGGGACCATTGAAGAACAAAGTTGCTCGTAAGGGTTTGTCGGGCAAATTCTGGCAAAGTCAAGAAGATTGAAGTCTACCCGGTGAGTATTTTACTTGGTAAAATACTCTTCAAGTAAAGTCTACCCAGAAACTGATCCCGAGCACACTTCTATGTTACCAAGTTATGAAGGATGGCCGAGCATACTCAGAAAGACAAGATTGATGCAAAGCCTACTCGAAAGACTTGTTTTACACTTAGAATATTTCTGAATATATAATTTGAATATGTATTATCGGATAGGGTTTCTAGAAGGAATGACAGCTGTCCACAGGTGTCAGGCCTATAAATAGAATAATTTAGGGCACACCTAGGTACACACACACAACAAGGCAGACAGTCACATTTATTAAGAAAGAATATTATGTGTGACGGCTGAAACCTTCCTTATCATGAAACCCTAAAACGATTATCCATTTTGTATGATTCATTTATATAAATGGAAATCTTTTGAGTAAATCTTGTTTGTGTTGATTACCTTTGAATACTGTTTAAGCAACCATATGTTTGTTATTGATTCCGCCTTTAACAAACGGTGAACTTTCTAAATATAGCAACCCGTCATTAACTCCCTTGTCAACACATCTATTTGTGTGAGTTATGACATGATTCGAGTAAGATCCAGCTGAAATCGGGGACCTGACAATCACACATATGCATCAATTAAATAAATTCAAACCGTTTACTGATGTATAAAACCATAACCAAAAGCATAGTCCAAAGAAAATCAAACATTAACAAAGGTTCGTCGATAGCTTAGGCAGTCTAAAAGTTTTTCCTAGCATCTTAAAATCAAACAAAATAATAATAAAGGAAAACATGGTGAAAATTATGGAAAGGGAATATTAAAGGTGATAAAACATGCCGTGTTCAATCTCAGTCGTAAAGCTCTTCAATGGATGATTCCTAGTCTTAAAAATCGCCAAATAACTCAATTCTAAGCACCAAGAAACTTCAAATTCGGCTGGTATTTGTAGGGTGTTTTTTAGGTTAAGGTTAAGGGTGTTTATATAGTGAAACTGGGCCCAAAACCTGACACAATCAGGAATATTCTGGAAAGTTGCTGTCTAGACGCCGTGCGACCAGGGCCTGACCACGCGGCACGGTGTACTTCAAAGGGGGGGGGGGGCGGTTTTGTTTGGTCTGACCGGTTCTCCTTCTAGTTCAATCCTGATTCGTTTGGGCTTCTCGTTTAGGCTAATTTTGACTCGTTTTTCTCCTTTTTTAACTACGTACAACTTCCGAAACCTACAAAACACTAATATGTTAGTAGTATACAAATCTTAACTAAAAAAGAACAAACACTAATAAAATATTATACAAATATACCAGGGAAATATAAAAAAATATCAATATATCATGGCGACACGTGGCAGCCTCTCGTGACGGTGAGTCATCACGCTACACGATGAACCTTCAAAAATGTCACCGCGATATACGATGGGTCATAAAATTTGCTTATTAAAGGAAGGTCATGGCGTGTTCATTTCTCGCATACCAAACACACTCACTCCCACGCATTTCACCTTGGGAAGCGTGTCGAGTCTCGAAGCACGTGCCAAGCTCCGAGGTTCCGAAGATTTAAGCCCTAGAACACGATAGAGAGAAGAAGTACTGATCGATCAGTCTTAGCGCTTAACTCCCAATACTATTTTAAGGTATCACACCCTACCATGGGAGCATGGTCGTTTTATGGGCAAACTGGTACCAATGTAAGCAGCAGAATATAATTAATAATAATAAGTTACAATGTTTGTACTATACATTTAAAACAAGGTGTAACTACACAACTATCTCTTCTCTGACATTGCTTTAATACGTGTTGGGGTCTACTAATCTCCTTGGCATCTAATCTAAATTGTTCTTGTTCGGAATACGCCTCTATCCTTAGGCATACTCATTACAAAGCTAATCAAAATTGCTATCCACAAGGTACCTGAATACATGCTAAAAATCATCAACTAAAAAGTTGTTGAGTTCGTGAGTTTAGCTCACATACACATAAAAGAGTTAATTTATAAAAGCGCACAAGTTTGCGTGTATGTAAGTACAATGCATGGTTCACATCAATCAAGCCCACAATCAATCCTGCATGCGATCGTAAGCTTCCCTTTGACTTTCAACCGAACCACATACATCCCCGATTATTACTTTGCCAAACAATAATCCAAACGTTAGGTCATATGTCGCAACGGTCCGCATACCTCAGTGCGGTTTACTCGACATAGGGTCACTGTGTGGGGGGGTCTCCCAAATAGTACCTGAGTTAATGATTGTGTAATTTAAAGCGCGGCAAAGCCATGGCAGAAAACAATACTTGATAAAAATCACACCACGAGCAAAACAGTTCACAACATGTTTCCTGCCCAAAAGATTTAAGTAAAAAGGGCAGCACGAAACTCACCTCAGTCTGTATGAAATATGTATACGAAAGATAATCAATGAGCTCACACTATGCTAGAAATCACCAAGTACGTCTAGTATATATATTAATCAACAATATGTTATCAAGGAACAATATAAAATTCGTTATTGAAAAGTTTCCTTTTATGGAAAGATTATACTTAAATAATGTTATAACATTGGTTTTGTGTGTATTAGGAAAATATTTCAACTACCGATAGTTTTTGTTACCTTGGTTCTTTTTTCGGGGTTCGATAAAATTTTCGTGTAACATTTTGGATTTTTCGTATTTCTATTCGTATTCGTTTACCCGACTCAAGAATGTAATTCGGATATTTCGTATTATTAAAAACTTGTATGTATTGGTATTTAACTTAGTTTAGACTCTCATAACTTTCAAACTTGTTTAACAAACGAAATCCCTAGGTTATTATACATGATTTTGTCATTAACTGATTAATCGTTTCCTATTCGAGTCAATTTACCAAATAAACGAATTCTGACTTTTATTATGATAAACAACCTATCAAGAAACAATTAATACCTCTGCAAACTCTGCCCCCACCTCTTAAAAAATTCTGCATAATGATTCATGATGTTTTCTTCAATAATTTGTATTATATTGTTTGACTTTTGTGCTTCAAGACATTTTGACTCATGATTTCTCATTGTTCCATAATCTTTTCGGGTAAGTTGTGTTCACATAAAATGTTTGTCTGTCTAACTAACAAAAGCCCTCAATCAATTTTACTGATTGATGGGGTTTGGTTGATCAATTGCTCTCCGATCCGTTTTAAGGCATAATATTTAAAATATTAGACTATTCGATTTCTCTATCTTCTGTTTAAAGTTAGCTTTCAGGCCAAAAGACTTTTATGTTTATTTTGAGATTTGGATTGTACTGAACAAAACCCTAATCCTGAATTTTTGTTCAGATACTGGTTAGTACCAGTGTCACACCCCGAAAACCTCATAATAATAATTTCAGCCGAAGTCTTTAAAACTAAACAAATTTTCTGGCGGTGACAGTTGTTGTTAACCGATAGCCAATCACAATAACACAATGTTTAATATATAATATTAAGCATATTATTTAAATATCAGAGTTTACATAGTTTTTATTATAAAAACTACATTACGGTCCCATACGTTTACTTATTCAAACACCTACGCCTCGCTCCACGCCTCCTCGCGAAATCTTCATTTACCTGTAAAACATTATTAAATAATATTTGAGTCAACACGAATGTTGGTGACTTATTCCCGAGAAAAACTTATTATATAACTATAAAAAAATTATATATAAACAGAACATGAATACAATAGTGTACGACTACTATACTCCCAACAATACCGATCTGTACACGGTACAACATAATAACGAAACCCGCATTTTACCTTTAAGCACAAAAGGCGTTAGTTGTAAACTAGCTAAGAGTACAACGCGTGTATGACTACCAATTTGATAATTGAAAACGTACCATACTCGAAATATTCCCACTTTTAACCCAACGCGTATAGAAGTGGGGGGCGTCACCCCGATAGATCTATCAACATTTCTGTGCCCTCAGTTCGGTTATTAGTTATTTAACCAAATTGATTCATCCCACAATAACGACAATTTGTTAAGTATAATTCGCTTTCAAAAGACACACACACACACACATATATATATATACACACACACACACGAATATAAATATACAATATGCTTTTCGGAGGAAGAACTCACATTCTATTTTGGTAAGCGTCCAAATGCCCATGTCCTATATTAGTACACGTTCGTTAATTTTAAGTTTGGGTTTGACCAAAAATTGGTTTGCTATATGTATATGTGTGTATATATATATATAACCTTAATCTAGAAGTTCACACAAGCACACAACACATAAAATTACTAACTTATAATTATATAAATAAACACTTAGAATATAGACAAGTATTAATCAACCAATAATTATATTTTTTAATAATTTTAATTAATTATTATAATATATAAAAATTATTTCTTTTAGTTTCTGGGGTATTTTGGAAATTTTAAGTTTTTAATTTATTTAAAATTTTGCCTTTATTTTAGTAGGTTTTGTCGGTTTTGCCGGTTTCGTCTGTTTTTGACTTAAAAACGAACCGGTTGTCATTTTGTGAAAAATTTTAGTTTTAAATTATCAAAAACACTTTTTATATAGTTTTTTTTATCATATTTTATTACTTTTTCAATAAAAATGATTTGGTTTTATCTTTGTTACCGATTTCATAAAAACACTCATTTTAACGTTTTCGTCTCGGTTTTCGCGAGGCGAACCGGGTTGGTTTAAGTTTTGCTATATTTGACTTTTCTTATACTTTAACTTATGTTAAATATAAGAATATTATGACTTTAGGAGATGTTTTAATTCAGTTCCAAAACTCTTGTCGGTTTAGGTTAGAAGTCGAACTTTCCGACAGTTAATGTTACCGACAAGCTATATAAGTCATAATGTCAAAACTAAACCATTTGGTACAGCAAATATACATATAATAACAAGTAATATATCATCACGTTCATGTTGGATCATCTAGCACCAAGTATGCACACAAAAACTAATTTTTACCACACATGCTCAAGCCTTAGCTTAAGCTTTCAACCAACACAATGAACATGCTATTTCTATAATTTCTAATAGTTGTTTATGTATCAAACTTTCCAGATCTTAACAACCCATAATATAGTCTTAATCCATCCCATTATCATCCTTTAAACAAAAACATTCTTTGTTCTTTAACAACAAAGTTTCTATATTAAGCAAATCGGTTATTTTAACCACTTTCATTCGATTCAAGCTTTCAAATGTAATTAAGTGTAACTTATATCTATCTCATTCAACTAGTTTGATAGAAAAATCTTAATAATTTATTGAACACTTGTTCTTAGATTTTCCATTTATCCATTAACAATGTTACTATTACTAGCAAGTAGTCACTTTTTACTATCTTATTATTATCCCAACAATTTTCACAATAGAGTTCACTAATGTAATCCTAACCACAAGTCTTCAATTACTTATACAAGATTATGTTCATTTATCAAACCAACTTACAAAATATCTTGTACAATTTACAAAGTTTCTTTTATTAGTAAGTCTTACACAAATATTGTTTGTTTAAATTACCAAGTTTCATTCATCTTAGTACTTCTAGTTGATTTTATTCCTTTCCATATGTCCCATTCAATCAATTACTTTGTCATTTTAAATCCATACCAAAATCAATATAAGACAAGTATGAACATTATAATCAAAATCAAGTTTTTGTATTACTTGCATATTTAAGTAAACTTTTCAAAATAATCAATTATCAAATCTCTACACTTTTGTCATCCCTTTTTCCAAGATCCCATTCACCTTTTCAAAACCCATTATTATTTCTTACAAATTTTCAAGTAATCTTTAGTAAATCAACTAAGTGATTCTTCAAAATTAATAATTATTCTTAACCATTTAACCAAGTAACTAATTAATCATCCCAAACCATAACCCATGCCAAAACCCACTACTCAAGTTGGTGTTTTTACCCATAATCCATTTTCCAATTTTAGCCATTTACACACTTACTTTCATAATTAAAACAATACTTAAAACCCATTTATTCAACAAACTCAAGTAAGCTCAATATGGGCCATTTAGACAAACTAATATACAACCATAACAAGTCCTATAATTAACAAAACTCATCTTATACATTCACACATAAACTCACGGGTCACACACATGAATGCATACCTCAATATTACACTTGCATGCACAGTTTCAAGAATACTAAAATCAAACTTTATACATCATATAACAACTAGTATATCCAAATCATGAAGTTGGTTACCATGGATTTTCGGATTGGTGAATAAAGGAAAGATAGTGTGGCCTTGTCTTAGCTTATGACTTCTTTTTTAGTTTCCTAACCTCTTACGTTTGCTTAATCTTCCACCAAGACTCTTAAATCAAGTATTTTGTGTATAATAATTTAAAAAGGTGAGATGGTGAAAGGGTGGTGTGGGTGGCCGGTTATAGAGAGAAGGAAACAGGTATAGGGCTGATGAGTTGTGTCTTAGAGTTGTTTGTTGGAACAATATCAAGTTCACAAGTAATCTTTCAATCATTGTATGTGTGTAGGTTTAGTTTACTATTGGTGGGTTTGGGAGGTGGATTGGGTATTTTTGAGAGTGGCGGCCGAGAGAGGGGTGAGGGAGTGGGAGAGTTGTGTAAATATCAAGCCTTATGGTATTATCTAGGTGTTAAGGTTTAACGTATCTCGTAATTTATCTAGCCAAATGACATCCGTTTTCAATAATTTTTGTCAGACTTTGAGCGAAACTAGATTAAAGTCAATGTCTGCCTAAAAACATAATTTTCTGAAAAACTTGATGTCGGGTCCTTACGGTGTCCTCTACTGGCTTTCGGTTACTTATTTTCTAATTTTTGCGATTCTAACCTTCTAAAATTAAGTTTATATACTATCTCTAATATCCTAAAATAAAATTTAATTTTTCGAGGTCATCTTGACATGTTTATGAATTTATCCGTTTCGATTCGTTACCCGGTGTCAATCTCTACAGTGTCTGCTACACGACAAAATTGAACTTTCTCGGGTTCCAAATTTTAAACTCAACAAAAACGAAAGACTCTAGGTAAAAATATTATTCCTATATGTTTATTTTACTAATTAATACACGATTACGGTTATGATAATTACCATATTAGTCTAATTTTTGGCGGTTGTCACAACCAGCTCGCTTATTTTTTAAAAATATCATAACCGGAGTTCTATACATCCGTTTGATTAATTCTAGCGGTTATATTTTCGGTTTTTACTGTATTTTATTTTTTATATGTCTTAGGTCTCTTTCGATCAGAATACTTGTCGCGATAACCTTGCCCGGCGTATTTCTTAGTTAAGCGACTTACAAAAGTGTGGGTTTAAAAGGTTTTTATAGCCCGGTTTCAATATTATAGAAGGACTTAAATATATGTGTTCAACTTCTGGAAATTTTGCTAAATGTATAGAAGTTAATAAAGTTACATGTCGGGTTTGTTTTCAAACTAGTTTGCGCTTAAACGACTTAACGAAAGGTCCATTAATTGGCCATGTTTTTGGGGTTTCTCCCTATATGAATTTTATAGTTTCAACACAGTTATATAATATGCATGCTCTGGAAATATTTTTAAGGTTAAATGTTTTGGTTCACAACCCCTTACTTTGGTTTTATAAACTAAGTTTTCGGTTTAACAATTAAAGGTGTTAACTTCGTGGTTATGTTACCCAATTTTAACATGTATTTCATTATAGTTTGAGGTTACATATTTATATGTTTTCTTATAGTTTATAGGTTGAGGTTCGCACGGGTTTAACAAGGTTGCAATGCTTAGAATCAACACAGAAACGCAACAAATATGGACTACCATACCTTGAACTCTTTAGGGTTTCATGTATAGGATTGAACTCCAGTCCTTGAATTGATCCGTGACAAACCAGAAAGATTTGGGCTATGAGTTGGTTATTCGTTTATTATTACAATAAAGGAAGAAATTTAATATGGATCGAACAATATAAGATTAGGTTATTACAAGGGTTTCTTGTTGTTCCTCGGGCTGGTTCGTGAGTGTATTTAGGGGTTTAGGGCTGCTGTTTGTTAGCAAAATATTATTAGTTGGAGAATTTCAATAGAATGGACAAGGAATTGGATGGAACAGTAACCACAACAACAACAACAAATTATCCGATTTTCTTCTTATTCTTGGTGGGTGCGCTTCTTCATGAAAGAGAATAATAGTAGATATGAGTTCAAGCATTATGATTGAGTTTAATAGAGAATTAATAAGAAAATAATAAGTTGCAGAAGGTTTATTGGATGAAGGACTCTGAATGTCACTTGATTGGGTCTGCAGAAGAATCAAATGGTAAGTGGATTCTAGAGGTCGATGGTTTTGATAGGTGCAGGGAACTTGGTTAATATATTTGGAGATCCAATATATCTTACGTTATATTATTAATTGGTTCTTTTTATAAACCTCATTAATTATTATATATAAATTGGGTAGATAACGATTTTTATATAAAAACATAGTGCTTTTGAATTTAGATAATATCTAGCTTGTCAGATATCGGTTCTCGCTCAATTTGGTTTGGTGACTGGACGGTGTTGTAAGGAAATGTTTGATTTTGATTTACTTATATATGTATGTAAGTCCCGAATCTAGATCACTACAATAATGATATCAATAAACAAGTATTGGTGCGGATTACCAACACTTGGTGAATCAAGAACACGAGAAAACACAGAAATGTAACACCGAAATTGCTTCAAAACACACGTATTATTAGTATACGTCGGGTGCTTAAGCACTTACAATACTTGCACGTCTGGTGACTCTTAGACGGCCAAAACACAAATGAACTAACACTTAACCCTATACAATACATGCACTATATATAGGGAATCAAAACACTTAATCCGAAACGAATTAAAAGCCCACCGAGATCTCTTAAGAGATCTCGGCTTACACAATATACCCGTGACTCAAAGCCCACATACATGCTAAGCACAAATACAATTGACTAAGTACAAACCATCCAAAACTAGGCCCAACAATCTCCCCCTTGGTTTGTAGCTTTGTCTTTAATCATGCTCCATGTAGTCAATATCAGCAACTTTCAATGCACCCGCCCAAAACTTGCATCGGATAATTGAAGAGACCATACCAGTTAATTCTTTAGCAGTCATTTCAAAAATCAGATCTGCGTTTATCTAGAATGCACTGAGAGTCTTGATGTCCCTTTCTCCTAAATTTAGTAGGTCTCTTGGATCAACGAATCTATACTGACCTTTTCCTTTCTCCATCTTGATAACAACTATGGTAGTTACACTATCATACGTCCAAAATCTCATGTTGTCCAAGGTGCGATCTGGAATCGCTTCAGGTACAGGAATATGAGTGGCCTTGTCCGTAGCAGGCCACGTAACATTTACCCTTGTTTTCCCTGTCTTTGGATCTTGGACTCCCTTTGCCTTCTTCCGAAAAGACTCTGCAGTCTTCATATTTGGGAAGCCTCTATCGACTTGAATTCTCAGAAAGTTCCAGAAGTCTATACCACGTTTATCATTCGTTGGGTTGGTGAAAGGAGAGTTTATCAGGTCACTAAGATCCACCTTCATCCAAGATCCAAAATCTTTCATCTTCTTATTATACTCAGTGGCTCCGGACTTCCTTTTCACCCAACACGTATTCTTATCGACATCGAAACCCCATGACACAAATCCCGAACGATCGCCATATTTTTCTGAGAAGCCTTTAGGGAAGGTGACAATGAATCTATCTGGATGATCTGATGATTGGACATTTTGATTTGAGTTCTTCATTACCAGCAAGCTTTTCTGAATTCTATCGGACTTTTATTTTGAGATTGGTGGTGCGTCCATATATTGTTTCAATGTCTCATAGTCATCAATGTTCTCTACAGGGCGAGTAGTAGAGTTGCCACCTTGATCAACGTTGGGCATTTTAGAGGCCACATCATCATTGCCTTTAAATTCATCTCCAAACTTCTGAAACAGTTTTTGTTGGAGGTCAAGATACAAAGCCGTTAATTCTCCCATGTTGGACTGTAGTTCTTTAATCTTGGTATCTTTATCAGAGTTTCCTGCTTCCAGCTCTTGAATACGGACGTCTTTAACAACTGAATCTTGTTCGAGCTCAAAAAATCGATGTTGGAGAGCTTGCACGTCAACTGGAGCATCTTCTGACACAATACCCTTGCCCTTGTTTGCATAAATATTTCTTGCAAGGAAAGAATCTTAGCAATCTTATCAGTAACATTCGAACTTGACTGACGTTGATTTTCTGGGCCTGAAGTGCTGGAGGGAGAAGTATTGAATGACAAGTTGGCCTTATAAGTGTGTGTAATATCTGATTCAAAATCTAAATTACGAGCAAAGTCATCAAAATCCTGATCTTGAATCAGTTGCTTGGCAGTGGGTGCACTTGGTTCATCTTGAGTTTCTGGAGCATGTGTCTCGGGTTGTTGAGGATGTTGTATTGGACTATTGGTTGCATCTGTGGTTGGAGTTGAGGTTGTTTCATGTTCATTGACCAGCACGTCGGGCCTCGGGTGTTTCTTTCTTCGTTTGCGTGGACCGAGGTCGGTGGCTGGATCTTCAATCATATCTTATTCAATGGTTTCAGCAGCTGTCTGAGGAGGTTTAAGAGCAATTGACTGAAGTTTCCCTTTAAATCTTTCAAAATCTTCTAACTGTTGGGTACTCGGAGCAGTCTCCATGTTATGATGTTCCGTTTCTACATTTTCATCATCAGAGATCTCAAAGGTCGCAACACGTGGTTGAGCTGGTGCCACATGTTCATCAGCAACCTGAGCTACAATTGGTTCAACCTCTGTTTCAGCAAATCGCCCGAATTTTACAAGAGTAGTTAGCCCCTAATACACAATCCTGGATCCTTTTCTGGACTGTTTCATTAACCCAAAGGTATTGGGTCCCATTGACTTCATATCCAAAGTATCAACAGACTTGACAAGATCGGTGTAGTGAGAATCGAAGACCATCTGCAAGAATCTTGGATACATAAGGAACATCTCTTTCTTTTCCCTTTCAGATTGCTCATCATTTCATTGAAAACGAACTTGGAATAATTGTAATTCCAATCCATGATCAGAGCCGTGACAACAGACATGTGAATATGACTTATCTCATTAGAGCCCCCTTTCCTACTGAACACGCAAGTGAAAAACGTGTGAATCAAGAATCTCTAGTACGGGTGAAATAGCTTCTTGATTGCCGGAGGATAGGTGCCCTCGTAACCCATTCTGGTGAGGATCTCAGTAACATCAGCAGTGGAGTACTCAGTAGGGTAATCAGGTTGGTCACCAAACAGAAACACCTCTCTAACGATAGCCTCAGTGATACTAACTGGCTTCTTTTGAACTTTGGAGTCTATAGACACGACTCCATCTTGTTGAGACCGACAATCAATCATAGGTTGATTGAAGCATATTCCAAAACTCCGTGATCATCTTCTTGCATATAACAGTATTTTCTCGTAATGCGTGAGAAATCCTGCACGTGTTGAGACCGACAATCATATACTTGAATTATTTGTGGGCCAGTGGTGGATCATATAGATGTCCAGCCATATTTTGCATATCAACAAACTTTAATGGAGTCTAATAAGCCATTACTGCACCTAAAGAATCAAGTTAGTAAAAATAAAAATCATTGGTTGATTTGGGCTTTAAGATTTAAGAAATTAGCCCAACGGAACCAACATATAGCCCAAAAATTAACATATTGCCCAAAAATCAAAATATGGCCCACTAAAAATAATAACAGTAAAGGGTAAGCCCAATCAGTGAGCTTTAGGCCCAGCAGGAGGGATCTCGGTCAACGAGGTGAGTTCTCGGTCAACAGTCAACGAAAGTCAACAAAGGTCAACCAAGAACGGATGTTTTCGGTCAACGTTATCCTAAAACGGGAGTTCTCGGTCAGGGCAAGGGGTTCTCGGTCAACGAAAGTCAACCGAGAACTCCTTGACAACTGTGGACAGAGAACCCCTTGGGTTTGTCCATGGAAATTGTGTAGTCTTCTTCAACCCGCCGAGATCTCCATTAAACCTCCATTAAGCCTCCATTAAAACCTGCAACAAAGTAACACTAATCTCTGACACAATACTCTTAACAACCAATTTGGTTCTTAGTCGTTCATACTAAATATCTACGACCCTTTACAATCCTCAAAATCTGGTCACACAAATATCAATGCCTTCAAGAACCCAGCGAAACACCAAATATCTTGAGCCTTTTTGCTCATTTACCTGTGAGATAATCGATTAGTATCAATGAACGAACTAGATCAATCAAAATATGCAAGAGAGTTTTCGGCATATTTGAAAGAGATGAAGGTTTTGAGTAATTATAAGCAATAAAAGAGGTTGTGGTTAATTTATACCCCAACCAATGTGGGCCGAGAACCCAAGGTGGGCTCAAAACCATTTGACAGCCCAGAATTTGAAGGCCCAAAAGCAATATACAGTCCAACTCCCTTTAAAACACACATTTGAAAGTGGCCTAGATACAACACATGTTTCGAGGAGAGAAGTTTCGAGATAAAACAAACAAAACACTATAAAATAAAATAAAATAAATTGAACTGACTAAAATAAATACCAATCATCGTATAAAAGAATCTCCTTGAATTTTATAAGATCGGGATCAAATTTCAGTTTCTGTAAAAACGCTACCCTTATTTATGAAAAAATCTGAACATGGAATCATATCATTTAAGAGGCTGTCACTAGGATTCATGTTCAGTGATATTATGACATAAAGAGACAGGTTGATAGCGGGTATAACAAACTTAACATGATTTTCATTGCATCGGTGATATGAGTTAGGTTCAGTTAGGCATAAGGCTTAGATGGACATCACTCATGGATCTGTGATGCCTTCTATCTCTTCTCAAAACATATTTGGTTTTCCCTAGATCACCCCAATATGCCCCCAACCCCAAGTGCTTGAACAAAAGATTTTTATATAAACCAAAACTTAAGCTTTAAGGTTGAACGTTGGACTTACAAGCCAGTGAACTAACAAGCCTTTCATTCGAGACATGACAGGACTTACTTGTGTGCCCCCATCTCTGTAGTTCTAGTTTGATCCTTTAAGCTATTAAAATAATTTTAATAGAATAAAATAACTCAAATAATGTAACGATTCCGGCAAATCCAGGTATACCCTAGCCGGAATATACTATTTACGTGTTATTTAATATTGATTATATGAGCTATAGCACATTGATACGAATATATATGGTTCACAGTATGAATCATACTCAATTATATAGTGAATCGTATTGGAATTACAATTAATCAATGATCGGTTATTGAAACCCGAACGAATCGGGAATTTCATCATAGACGAAGTATATAATGTTTAGTGATATTTACGAAGTATTAATGCTTCGGGATAGGTGAATTATAGCACAGAAAAAGGATTTCGATTTAATGGTACGTCGGTACGCTAAACGAAACCTTTAACACCAAACCAAGCAAGAGACGATCAATCAAGCCGAAAAAGATGCGTAATTATTAATAATATGATGTTTTAATGTCATGGGCTAAGTTTTTAAAGTTTTTAAATCAGTTTTATGTAAATTTCATTTTGACCCGAAAAACGACCATTTTAGGCTCGTTTTAAGCCGAATTACGAGTTTAAACGAGAAACGAACTGAACCAGACTATCCACAACATTATCCGGATTGTGTAATCCAAATGTGTGGCTAATATTGAACTTGTGGGCCCCCCCCACACCACCTCTTTAGGCCGGCCCCTTTACACACACACACACAATCCATTTTCTTTTTTTTTTACTACACAAAACTCTCTCAAACTCTCTCAAATCTCTAACCCTTTCAAGTTTTCTTCCAAGATCATCATATTTTAACCAAGATTTTGAAGGTATAAGCATGTTACATTACATAATCTTTGGTGTTAATTACTTAGTTTTGAGTTGTTTTTGCAAGAACAAAAGGGTTCCAAGTGAAATATGGGTGAAAACCCGAGATGGAACCGGTTCTCGTATGATCAAGGGATGTATACAAGTTATACAAAGGATCTTGATCCAAGTAATGAGTTAAAAGTGTTTAGAATAAAATTTTACGGTTAAAATCTTGTTAAAATGGATTTCCAAGTGAAAGATGGGTGAAAACCCGAGATGAAACCGACTCTTGCATGATCAAGAGATGTATACATGTTATACAAGGGATCTTGGTCCAAGAAATGAGTAAAAAGAGTCGAGAACGGATTTTTACGGTTTAAAACCTTTGTTTTTGCATAAAAACCGACACTTTGAAAGAAATGGTTTGATTGTTGGTATAGTTTGCTTGGTATAGTGTTATTGTGCTTGTAAGTGTTGTATCTAGCGGCTAGCAAAGGCTAGAAACCGAGATCCTTGCGATCTAAAGCTAGAAAACACAAGATAGTTCGGTTTTCGTGTGTATATGAAATTTGGACAGATTTTCGTGTGCTTAGAGTCGGGTCACGAAATTTCACAGGGATGATCTACACATGAAAATAAGAGATCTGTGAATTTTTGGTAATTTTTGGATAAAAGATGAATATTTGGTGAATTTAATGCTCGGTTTTGGCCAAAATTAGTGAAAAATAGCTAAACATGATGAAAAATTCTGGAAAATTTAAGATAAGCTTTTTATTACATATAAAAGTCACCCACAAAATTTGAGCTCAGTTGGAAAAGTCTAAGTAGGCTTTTCGGTGAAACGAGTTCTAGGGCTTTCTAGCTCGGTTTTGTTTGAAAATGGCTTGAAAAATAAGTTTTAAAATCTGGAAAAATTCCAGGAAGTTATGAGGATGGTAGAGATCATCCCAGAAAAATTTGGGATTTTTCTAAAGTGTTTTGTTATTTTTGACATATTTAGTGTTTTAATATGATTTAAAAATAGATAAATAAATGTAAATATAGGAAAATAAATCTGGAAAAATTCCAGGAAGTTATGAGGATGATAGAGATCATCCCAGAAAAATTTGGGATTTTTCTAAAGTGTTTTGTTATTTTTGACATATTTAGTGTTTTAATAAGATTTAAAAATAGATAAATAAATGTAAATATAAGAAAATGAATCTGGAAAAATTCGGGTGTCGGATGACGAGGAGGTATTAGTGCAGGGAGAAAAATCCGGCACCATGATACCATTTATATCCCACCTCAAGGTGTTGAAATATATACGTCAGGGATGTGTGGCGTATCTAGCGAGCCTGACGGCCGATGATTCTGAGGAAAAACGGGTGGACGATATTCCCGTGGTACGCGAATTTCCACAAGTTTTTCCAGAGGAACTCCCTGGATTGCCGCCAACCCGACAGGTCGAATTCAGAATCGATCTGTTACCTCAGGCTGGCCCTGTTGCTAAGGCCCCTTACAGACTTGCACCGTCCGAGATGCAAGAACTATCCAACCAGTTGCAGGAATTGTTGGATAAGGGGTTTATACGTCCCAGTTATTCCCCGTGTGGTGCACCTGTACTATTTGTGAAAAAGAAGGACGGAAGCCTTCGAATGTGCATTGACTACAGGGAATTGAATAAATTAACCATCAAAAATAGGTATCCTCTTCCCCGAATCGATGATTTGTTCGACCAACTACAAGGTGCGAGCTATTTCTCAAAAATTGATCTTAGATCGGGATACCACCAAGTTAGAATTCAAGAGGAGGATATCCCAAAAACCGCGTTTCGGACTCGCTACGGCCACTATGAATTTCTAGTTATGCCTTTTGGGCTAACAAATGCGCCAGCGGTGTTCATGGATCTCATGAACCGAGTCTGTAAACCCTATCTTGACAAATTCGTCATCGTATTTATTGACGATATTTTGATATACTCGAAGAGTAAAGAAGAGCACGAGCAACACTTAAAGTTAGTTCTAGAGCTCCTGAATCAGGAGAAGTTATATGCAAAATTCTCCAAGTGTAACTTCTGGTTACAAGAGGTGCAATTCCTCGGTCACGTAATAAACCATCAAGGAATACACGTTGATCCGAGTAAGGTTGAAGCAATTAAGAGTTGGCAAGCGCCTAAATCTCCAAAGGAAATCCGCCAATTCTTAGGCTTAGCTGGGTACTATCGTCGATTTATTGAGAATTTTTCCAGCATTGCCCAACCTTTAACCCTGCTGACCCAAAAGGATCGAAGGTATGATTGGGGTGAAGAGCAGGAAGCGGCGTTTCAAACGCTAAAGCAAAGATTGTGCCAAGCGCCAATCTTAAGTCTCCCCGACGGAGACGATGGATTTGTTGTATATTGTGACGCATCCCGTAAAGGGTTAGGATGCGTGTTGATGCAAAATAAAAAGGTCATAGCCTATGCGTCTCGACAGTTAAAAGTTCATGAGAAAAACTACACTACTCATGACTTGGAACTGGGAGCAGTCATCTTTGCACTTAAAATCTGGAGACACTATCTCTACGGTACAAAGTGCACCATCTTCACTGATCATAAAAGTTTGCAGCACATATTCGATCAGAAAGAACTGAATATGAGACAACGAAGGTGGGTCGAGTTACTAAGTGACTATGACTGTGACATCCGATATCACCCCGGCAAGGCTAACGTTGTAGCCGATGCCTTGAGTAGGAAAGATCGAAGTTAAGCCACTACGCGTGCGAGCGTTGGGGATGATAGTCCAGTCGAACCTTTCGGATTTGATTCGAGTCGCTCAACGCGAGGCGTTGAAAGAGGACCAATTGGATAAAGAAGGACTTTTCGGGAACGAGAAGAATTTCGAACAGCGTGTGGACGAAATTCTCTATTTCAAAAGTCGGATTTGGATTCCGACCCTCCATGACCTTCGTGATTTGATCATGGACGAAGCGCATAAATCGAAATATTCCATACATCCGGGATCGGATAAAATGTACCAGGATGTGAAAGAATTTTACTGGTGGCCAGGTATGAAAAAGGATATAGCCACATACGTCGGCAAGTGTACGACGTGTGCGAGGGTTAAGGCGGAGCACCAGAAACCTTCGGGAATGTTGCAACAACCGGAAATTCCGGAATGGAAGTGGGAGCAGATCACAATGGATTTTGTGACACACCTCCCCAAGACGCCCCGAGGTCATGATGCAATTTGGGTAATCGTGGATCGATTAACCAAATCAGCACATTTCATTCCAATTAGGAATAATTTTAACACTGAGAGACTTGCGCAAATTTATATAAATGAAATAGTGTCTCGTCATGGCATCCCCATCTCGATCATCTCCGATAGGGATAGCCATTTCACCTCCAAACTTTGGCAAGCTGTTCAAGAAGCATTGGGAACACGTATTGACCTAAGCACGGCTTACCACCCTCAGACCGATGGTCAGTCTGAGAGGACCATTCAAACTTTGGAGGATTTGCTTCGTGCCTGCGTACTGGACTTTAAGGGAAATTGGGATCAACATCTCCCACTCGTTGAATTTTCCTATAATAACAGTTACCATAGCAGTATAAAAGCAGCACCTTATGAAGCATTGTATGGGCGGAAGTGCCGATCACCACTTTGCTGGTCTGAAGTGGGAGACCCGCAGGTCATTAGATCGGATCTGGTCCAGGAGACGACCAGCAAGATTCTTGAAATTAAGAACAACCTAAAAACCGCGCGGGACCGGCAGAAGAGTTATGCCGATACCCGTCGAAAACCGTTGTCATTTGAGAAGGGTGAAAAGGTATATTTGAAAGTATCACCCTGGAAAGGAGTGGTCAGGTTTGGAAAGGCGGGGAAGTTGGCCCCTAGATATATTGGACCATTCATTATTATTGCAAAAATCGGTCCTGTAGCTTACCGATTAGAACTGCCTGATGAATTAAGTGCAGTTCATAACGTGTTTCATGTGTCGAATTTAAAAAGATGTCTGGCGGATGAGACATCGGTGTTACCCTTAGAGGGTGTTCAAATAAGTGATAGGCTCAACTTCGTAGAGGAGCCCGTCGAAATAGTGGACGGTAAAATCAAGCAGCTTAGACACAATAAGATCTCGTTGGCCAAAGTTAGATGGAATTCGCAACGAGGCCCTGAATTTACTTGGGAACGAAAGGACGAATTTCGGAAGAAATACCCCCACCTATTTCCTCAAAAGGAAGTAGTTGTCGCGTAAAATTTCGAGGACGAAATTTTTATAACGGGGGGAGAATGTAACGATTCCGGCAAATCCAGGTATACCCTAGCCGGAATATACTATTTACGTGTTATTTAATATTGATTATATGAGCTATAGCACATTGATACGAATATATATGGTTCACAGTATGAATCATACTCAATTATATAGTGAATCGTATTGGAATTACAATTAATCAATGATCGGTTATTGAAACCCGAACGAATCGGGAATTTCATCATAGACGAAGTATATAATGTTTAGTGATATTTACGAAGTATTAATGCTTCGGGATAGGTGAATTATAGCACAGAAAAAGGATTTCGATTTAATGGTACGTCGGTACGCTAAACGAAACCTTTAACACCAAACCAAGCAAGAGACGATCAATCAAGCCGAAAAAGATGCGTAATTATTAATAATATGATGTTTTAATGTCATGGGCTAAGTTTTTAAAGTTTTTAAATCAGTTTTATGTAAATTTCATTTTGACCCGAAAAACGACCATTTTAGGCTCGTTTTAAGCCGAATTACGAGTTTAAACGAGAAACGAACTGAACCAGACTATCCACAACATTATCCGGATTGTGTAATCCAAATGTGTGGCTAATATTGAACTTGTGGGCCCCCCCCACACCACCTCTTTAGGCCGGCCCCTTTACACACACACACACAATCCATTTTCTTTTTTTTTTTACTACACAAAACTCTCTCAAACTCTCTCAAATCTCTAACCCTTTCAAGTTTTCTTCCAAGATCATCATATTTTAACCAAGATTTTGAAGGTATAAGCATGTTACATTACATAATCTTTGGTGTTAATTACTTAGTTTTGAGTTGTTTTTGCAAGAACAAAAGGGTTCCAAGTGAAATATGGGTGAAAACCCGAGATGGAACCGGTTCTCGTATGATCAAGGGATGTATACAAGTTATACAAAGGATCTTGATCCAAGTAATGAGTTAAAAGTGTTTAGAATAAAATTTTACGGTTAAAATCTTGTTAAAATGGATTTCCAAGTGAAAGATGGGTGAAAACCCGAGATGAAACCGACTCTTGCATGATCAAGAGATGTATACATGTTATACAAGGGATCTTGGTCCAAGAAATGAGTAAAAAGAGTCGAGAACGGATTTTTACGGTTAAAACCTTTGTTTTTGCATAAAAACCGACACTTTGAAAGAAATGGTTTGATTGTTGGTATAGTTTGCTTGGTATAGTGTTATTGTGCTTGTAAGTGTTGTATCTAGCGGCTAGCAAAGGCTAGAAACCGAGATCCTTGCGATCTAAAGCTAGAAAACACAAGATAGTTCGGTTTTCGTGTGTATATGAAATTTGGACAGATTTTCGTGTGCTTAGAGTCGGGTCACGAAATTTCACAGGGATGATCTACACATGAAAATAAGAGATCTGTGAATTTTTGGTAATTTTTGGATAAAAGATGAATATTTGGTGAATTTAATGCTCGGTTTTGGCCAAAATTAGTGAAAAATAGCTAAACATGATGAAATATTCTGGAAAATTTAAGATAAGCTTTTTATAACATATAAAAGTCACCCACAAAATTTGAGCTCAGTTGGAAAAGTCTAAGTAGGCTTTTCGGTGAAACGAGTTCTAGGGCTTTCTAGCTCGGTTTTGGGTGAAAATGGCTTGAATAATAAGTTTTAAAATCTGGAAAAATTCCAGGAAGTTATGAGGATGGTAGAGATCATCCCAGAAAAATTTGGGATTTTTCTAAAGTGTTTTGTTATTTTTGACATATTTAGTGTTTTAATATGATTTAAAAATAGATAAATAAATGTAAATATAGGAAAATAAATCTGGAAAAATTCCAGGAAGTTATGAGGATGATAGAGATCATCCCAGAAAAATTTGGGATTTTTCTAAAGTGTTTTGTTATTTTTGACATATTTAGTGTTTTAATAAGATTTAAAAATAGATAAATAAATGTAAATATTGGAAAATGAATCTGGAAAAATTCCAGGAAGTTATGAGGATGATAGAGATCATCCCAGAAAAATTTGGGATTTTTCTAAAGTGTTTTGTTATTTTTGATATATTTAGTGTTTTAATAAGATTTAAAAATAGATAAATAAATGTAAATATAAGAAAATAAATCTGGAAAATTTATACAAAATTCCTTACTGTCAAATTAAGTTTTGTGCAAAATTTCAAGACCCGAGACTAATCGGGTAATTATTTGTGCTAAAAAGAACATAAAAACAAGTTTTTAAAGCTTAAAACGTGTAAACCGGCAAAGTTCGCATAAGCGAGCTGACTGGTACATGAAAACTCTAAAAATGGACTATTTCATAAATCTAAGTAAATTAAGTAAAAATAAATCATCCGAAAATAATTCGGATGATTTGGGTAATTTTACCCGATTTTACCGTTTCCGGCACCGAAATGACGGAAACGGGCCCCACGGCCAAACGGGGTGTCAAACCGAGCTATAATTTCATCACTTTAACTAAATTGACTGTCAAACTCTAAGCAATGTCACAATCTGAGTCCTTAGAAGTGTCACGGGGTTAACATTGTCCCCGAATCGAGTACAGTACTGGGTTAACAATGTTCCCAGATGTACCGATTGATACGTATTTAAGTTATGGGAATTATATAGTAACGACTAGATATTATATTACAGATACAGGCACGTAGCTGTTCCTTATATTACTCACCGACTCACAAAAAGGTGAGTTTTCACGAGCCCCTTTTAATGAATTGTTTTAATTATATTTTCCCGGGGCGGAAAACATGTCTTATTTAAAAGTATTTAAGTACATACCGATCGTATGGAAATACTTGTACATTTATATATATATGATCTGATGCACAGAATATATAAAATGTTTATCATGTGTTATTGTTCTGGGGTAACATAGTTCCCAGGGGTTATTATTGTTCTGGGGTAACATAGTTCCCAGGGGTTATTATTGTTCTGGGGTAACATAGTTCCCAGGGGTTGTTATTGTTCTGGGGTAACATAGTTCCCAGGGGTATTTATTGTTCTGGGGTAACATAGTTCCCAGGGGTTGTTATTGTTCTGGGGTAACATAGTTCCCAGGAAGTTAAATGAAATGTTCTGGGGTAACGTAGTTCCCAGCATGATTATAGTGTTAATAAATGATTATTAAAATGATTTGTCAGTGTTTATTTAAATTAGTGAAACTCACCAACTATTCGTAGTTGACCCGTTTTATTTACATGTTTTCTAGGTATGCCCAAGTTGGAATGATTGATATGTGCTTAACTATCTGTGCTACCTGTTGGAAGCTTGCTGCTCTATGTTTTGTAATGAATTTATTAATGTCTTATCGGTAAAATATGTGTGTAACACCTAGACAGTAATGAAACTCGCAACAATGTAATATGTTATAAATTAATGTAGTGGTATTTTCTTTATAAGCAATGCTGTTGATATCAGATGTGTCTGTTGCATCCCGTGTACGTTTCCGCTGCGGTTACGGGGTGTTACAAATAACTCTTTTGTACAATTTTTTTTTTTTTGCAACTTAATAATAATAATAACTTAATAACACAATATTTTTTTTGGTGATCAAGACATTAACAGGCTCGTGTATGACTGGGTAATTGCTTTTCTGCCTATCCTTAGGAGAGATGTATATGAAGACATGCACATTTCTTCAAAATGACTCTCCACAGTAAGTTTAGCAAATCTAGTTTATATCACTTCAACTTTTACGCATCATGGAAAGCTACCATACAAATCAATAACTTTTCTATAGACTTTTAATCTTAATAACTTCACCCGTTAGGCACACAAAAACAATTTATCTATCATTTTCCAAAGGTTGGATCAATTTCATTTGAAAATATTTTGAAGCTTCTAAAAGGCAGTTAACTGAATAATAATATCACTTCCCACGGAGTTACATAAAACACATGTGTTGAGAATTCAACCACCCCAGTCACTGTTAATCTTCGGGGTAAATGGCTATCCTGTATGACCACAAGTGGTTAACCAGACCAAATATGTATGAGCATACATGTCCTTCCAGCTCAAAGTTACCGACATAGTTTTAAGTGAATGAACACAAAACACATCATAATCATCCCGGGTGCTTTCAGTCGTTGGGTAAATGGCTATCATGTGAAACTACAATTAGAACACCGGACCAACCATATACAAGTATATGTCCTTCAAACTTGAGCAACCGACATAATTTTAAGCGAGAATGGATCTTGAGACCAAAAGACAACGCACACACACTATTTTTACTTTTCGAATTTTTTAATAATAAAGACAACGCACACACACTATTTTTGACTTTTTTGATTTTTCTCCCCCTAAATTTGTGCAAAGATAAACAAAACTGTACAAATTTATACCAAAAAGGACTCAATCCTCGAAACGAAGAATTTTAAGAAAACCCACAAGCACATTAAATTTTGACGTTCCGACTGGTTTTGTAAATAAGTCCGCCACATTGTTGTCAGTGTGGACTTGTTCAAGATGAATTAATTTTCGATCAAAACAGTCACGAATAAAATGAATTTTAATATCGATGTGCTTGGTTTTAGAATGTTGGACGGGGTTTTTCACGATTGCAATGGCCACATCATTATCAAAAAAAATAGGAGGTCAAGAAATTCCAAACCGTAATCCAGCAATTGGTTTTGCATCCAGATGACCTGAGAACAACAAGCGAAAGTGGTAACATACTCCGCTTCGGCGGTCGAGGAAGACACCGTCTGGTGTTTCTTACACTGCCATGAAATGAGACGGTCTCCTAAGAAATTGCAACCAACTGACGTGGATTTCCTGCCAATGTCATCTCCACCATAATTGCTATCAGCAAAAGCATAAAGATCAAATTGGGATACCAAAGACCTAACTTTGGTTGTCCCATCAGATATCTGAAAATACGTTTAACAGCATTTAAATGAAAGAGTTTAGGATTAGCCTGGAAACGAGCAGATTGTCAGATTGCAAAAATGATGTCAGGACGACTGGCTGTGAGGTACATCAGAGACCCGATCATCGATCGATAGTATGTTTGATCTACGGGACTCCCATCAGGATCGGATGACAATAGTGGTGTTTCTGCCATGGGAGTGTTGGCACTCTTGGAATCTTGAAGCTCAAACTTTGCCAGCATATCCTTAACGTACTTCCCTTGATGTAGTAAGATTCCTGCTGAGCTTTGTCGAACTTATAGCCCCAGAAATGTTGTCATTTCACCCAACGAACTCATCTCAAATCTCTTCTTCATTACACCTTCAAATTCTGTGCACAACTCAGCGCTGGTGGATCCAAAAATGATATCATCGACATAGATCTGAACGAGAATCAAATATTTTCCGATAGTTTTCCGGAACAAGGTTTGGTCGATGGTTCAACACTTGTAGCCAAGATCAAGAAGATGCGCGGTCAGTGTAGCATACCATGCTTGAGGGGCCTGATGTAACACGTATAATGCTTTGTCTAGCTTGTAGACATGATTTGGTTTCTTAGGATCAACAAAACCCGGTGGCTGGTCAACAACAATCTCTTCTTTCACTTCACCGTATATAAATGCGGTCCTAACATCCAACTGATACATTGTGAACCCATGAACGATGCGTAGGCCAAAAAAATCCTAATGGCCTCAAGTCTGGCCACTGGATCATAGACCTCAGTGTAATCTAGTCCCTCAACCTGACGAAAACCACGAACTACCAATCGTGCCTTATTTCGAACAATAACCTCTGTGTCATCTTGCTTGTTTCGGAAAACCCACCTTGTGTCAAGAGCTTTCTTTCCATCCGGTAACTTAACCAATCTCCAAACCTTAAAATTATCAAACTGATTTAATTCTTCGTGCATAGCATCAACCCAACTAGGTTCTTTAAGAGCCATTTCTACTGACTTTGGTTCAATTTGAGAGATGAAACAGAAGAACATACAACTGTTAATGTGTCTCTTCAGACTTCTGGTGGACACTCCCGCTTCAATGGGACCTATGACACTCTCAATTGGATGATTTTTCTGAATTCTTGATGGAATTAACTGATCGGAAACATCACCAGTAGATTGTGAATTTGACGAGTTCTCAATATCATCAACAAGAGGATTCTTCCATCCAGATATCGCCTTACTGTGAGATTACGAGGTGCTGGCGACATATTCATTTGAAATGTCATCGGGAAACAGTGTGCTCCCAAAGATCTGACGAATAGAATTCTCCCCCTCAACATTAGAAGCATCTTTAGACGTGTTTGGTGAACACTCGGTTTCTGAGGTTTCTTTGGGCTGAGTGCCAGTTGCAGGTGAATCATTACTTAACTCAGCGACATCATCATCAATTAGTGGAGAAATGTGAGACCCTCTCTGTGAATTATCCTTTGCAGCTTCCACTGTGGGACCACATAAGGGTTCAGTGTGGATGACTGGAAACACATTGAAAGGTTTGAAAAGTTCGTTGTAGTCAAATAACCAATCGGGACCAACACGAGCGTCAGTCTCATTTTCTTCTAACCACCGAACTTTATAGGACTATAGAATTTTCTTGGTTGACTTGTTGTAGACTCTGTAAGCTGTATTTCCCGCATACACAACAAAGTAACACTCATCGGCTGCGGCCCCAAATTTTTGAGTAGTTTCGAGATTCAGTAAAGTGCACGGACACCCAAAAGCTCTGAAATGTTCAAGAGTGGGTTTATGACTACAAACAATCTCATACGGGTCTTCATCTTGGATTTGTTGATTATCACCCGATTCTGAACATAACAGGCCATATTAATAGCTTCTGCCCAGAAAACAGTGGCAGTTTAGAGTCACACAACATTGTTCTTGCTGCTTCGATAAGAGTTTTGTTTCTTCTTTCAGCCACACCATTTTGTTGAGGCGTCCGTGGGGCGTTGTACTGACGAAGTACACCTTTTTCTGAACATAAGTGATTCAATGTTGCATTCTTGAATTCCATTCCATTATCACAATGGATTCCCTTCAGCTTTAGGTTCAGTTGATTCTCCATTAGCACAACAAACTTCATGATTTGATCTGCAGTTTCACTCTTATTTGACAAGAAAAATATCCATGTAAAAGGTGAGTAATCATCAGTAATAACAAGAAAATAAGAGCTACGAGATAAATTGAGACAACCCGCCATGGATCTAGCCGCGTCGATACATCGATTATACAATACGAACATGAATACTTTAAATACGGTTTATTGATAAATATTGGATAAATTACATAATAAGTTATGGAGAGAGTAAAATAATAGATATAGGACCTCACACCTCTCATATGTGTGATCTCACTTAATTATGAGCATGGAACCACCTATTTATAGGCCACATGCTCCATTCGTTAAGTTAACTCTAATTCGTTATGCCTCCATAACGAATTAGACTCCATTCATCAACATTCCATGACGAATAGTAATAACTTAACGAACTAGCCCTCATACGTTATGCCTCCATAACGAATGGACTTATACATTAACGAACTAGCCTAGATCACTAACGAATGGACCTCATTCACTATATAAACCATAGCGAATGGGCCATTTACAATAAACATTCAATCTAGACTATCTATAATTTATTCGATCGCAACGGACAACCAAAACAGTGCACTAACATAAACTCAAGACATGGAAAGGCCCGAGAAGGTCCATATGAAGTAATTGAAAAACTGATGAAATGGTATTAATCAACTTCGGCTTGGGAGATTTTCGATGATGTTTACCCAAAGCACAAGCCACACATTTTTCAATAGTAACAAAATTCTTAATGGGTAGTCCACATACCAAGTTATTTATAGCATGACGATTAAGGTTTTTAGAATTTGCATGACCAAGACGATGATGCCATAGCATGGCATTATGTTCTGACACTTTTGAAAACAAACAAATTATTTCATCAGGAACATTTTTATTCATGTCGATCACTAATGTGCTAAAATTTGTTAAATATTTATTAACTAAAATTATACTAATATAGACACTAAGTAATACTCTAGGCTCTTAAACTTAACTTAAACTACTAACCAGCAAGTGAACTGGTCGACTCTAGTACAGCTAAGTAAGTCCGGATATCAAACCCACGAGACTGTAAATTACGAAACTAGCAAATTAGACTCAACTAAAAGATGCGACTATTTATTAATAATATTTGAGGTGGAATTATTATACTAACTATTAAAACTTAATAATAATTAACTAATGATTACTTAACTATTAAACTAATAATACACTAACTAAAACCCAAAACCGAATTAATAAAATAATAAGAAAACATAATCATTACTAATTAATTTAATAATAAAAACCTTAACCCTAATTACTTTAAACAAATAAACAATTAAAAACTTAGATTAACTCAGATGATGAAGATAACTACCTAGGCTAGAATCCCCAAAGTTACGGTTATTAATTAAATGGAAAACTCAAGTTATGGAACTGGGATCATAAAATTGACCCTTGACAGAAAACTCGAACAGGACCCTTGAACTTCAAGAAGACGCCTATGGATTTCTAACAAGTTTTAAGACTCACCGGTTTATTAATTAAACTTCCTTACGGTTATTTAATTGCTTATGTCTAAGTATCTTTATGACGAAAACCTACATTACAGCGCAAAATTCAAAGATAGTAAAGCAGACTCAATTAACTTATTAGACTAAGCTGACAATCAAACCTAGACGGACTCCTTACGAAGAACTAAATCTAGTAATCCCGACAAGCAAAGATCTTTCAATAGCCTATCACCTTACAGCTTTCTAGGCTAGCTGCTCACTTTTATTTGTTTAATTGATTTTATTGTTTCTATGATTTTAATCGATATTAATCACAAACTAGTCAAGAAGACACAGTAAATGACCTAACAATCAACAAGGACAATGTGAAACAATAAATCCAAGTAAACAGAACCATGTAATCATACACATTAATTAAATCAAAACTCAACAGTTTACTTAGAACATAAAATCCATAACGAAACAAAATCCAAACAAAAATCAAACCGAACTAAGGTTCATCACGACCTAGGTAGTTTAAGGAATTTAGCCTAGCATCATAAAGTCTAAATCAAACAAAACATATAATACTGAAAACATGGTGAAAATCTAATAAACGAAAGATTAAAGGCGATAAAACTCGTAATCTCCAAACGCGAACGTATAGGTCTTCACCGCCTGTCTCCTTGCCTTCAAAATCACCAAGAAACTCGAAAGATAGCTCCAAGAACTCTCCAATTCGTCTGATGGCTTCAGGTTACTGTCAGGTTTAAGTTAAAGATGTTTAAATACAAAGTAAAAAAAATCAATCAGCTTTGCCTAGGCGCCGCGCGACGGGCTTTGGCCTCTCCGGTCGCGCGGCGCGGCGTGCTCTACCAAGGGAGCCGGTCAGACGGGTTCTCTGTTCTGGCACCTTCCTGACGCGTTCTGGATCTCCGTTTTGGCTTTTTTTAACTCGTTTTTCGTCCTTTTTGATCACGATCAACTCTCGGAACCAACGAAACATAAAAGTGTTAGCATTATACAAATCTTGACAAAAAACGAACAAAAACAATTAAAATATTAAATAAAATATACACGAGAAACATAAACATTTAGCATTATATCAAATATCCCCACACTTATTCTTTTTTTTTCGTCCCTGAAAAAGTCTGATGCAGTTGGATCAGAATCGGAAAATTACAGTCTAACAAACATATAGGTTAATTTTTAAATCTCAGAAAAACGCAAAAACCGCGATCACCGATAATGTTGTCCACTTAAACCCATGCCTTAATCTTTAGCTGGACAAATAAGATCCGACAATAATATTACTCAGTGGTTTACACAATTAAGAGCCGCTTATTTTCAGCTTTTACCGGACCAGACCAACCCAACTTGACTTAAACCTCAAAATAACATATTTAAAACGTTTGTTGCTCTCTTTTTTCAAGAATAGTTAAGACGATCAAGGGTATTGTTTATCCACCTACGCTTAAACATCAAAGTCTAACAAGCAGCCATTAGATACGATTAAGGTTCAATTAATTTATAGCTAGTTTTCCCCACAACATGACATACCCCGGTTATCAAGCAATACACCGAACCATCACCATAGGTGAGTATGCAAAATTTCATCTGTAGAGCTTACATGTAGCGTGTCCCTTGTGGTCCGTTTCTTAATGGTAATGAGACGCGAGCAAGGGGACCCCACATGGCTAACAGGGTGGATGGTCAAGTCTGTAATGTATTTGTACTTTTGTATTTTTTTGGTCATGTTTATAGACTTATAAGGGTTTGCTCTTTTTGGCTTTATTTTAAATATCCACAACCCCACTTAGGAATTGTGATTACCTAGATGAATATATTGCATACAGACCCATGGTCTACGGACCCGGGGCATCCCATCAATACAAGATTTAAGGTTATAAAACCATACGCCAATGATGTGTAAAACACTAAAACTAGCAGTTTAAGATTTATATCACAAACTACACGACATACTCTAACGTTAAACCCACCCAAGCATCATATGATAAGGTATTCAGATTTTTTAAACTTTATAATATTTCCACTTTTTATACCAAAAATTGAGGCTTGAATATGGCCTGACCTTTCATTACTTATCTTCCACGGACAAAACGCTTTACCCACAAGAGATTTCGGACCCATTTTATCAAACTGCCCTTTCATTTTCAAGGCTGAGCCTACCGAAACATCCCATGTTAAGTGCGTTTTATTTTATTTATCGCATATTATTAGTAGTTTGAAAAACCGATTTCCGATAAAATCATCATCTCCCACTTTAACGCAAAAAACTAGACTCAAGGGACATTTTTTTAAAACATATTTCATTTTTTTTAGTTTTCTATATCATTTTTATAAAACTCAATTTAAACTATGACTCAAATATCCTATACCCACACTTAAATTTTGCATTGTCCTCAATGAAAGGATAAGGTCGACTTAAAACAAAAATAAAAATAAAATAAAGTCGGACTACAAAAAACTAAAAATCTAAAGAATTAAAATCAAAAGTAAAACTAAAACGTTAACAAGCTAGATAATGGAAAAGACTTGGCTGGTAATATGCGAATAAAACATGATGCTAGAGTCTTCTTCCATGAATGCCCTCCAACTCCCAACGTGCTCAGCAAATGGTAGCTCTTTCTCTCACACACGAACGTAAGCGGCAAAAATTCAACAAACAATATCTAAAAATATGTCTTATCAAACTGATAGATATTATCCATTCAAAGTACTTCACCAACCAACGAATATATAAAACATGAATAATGAGCATCAAATGAATAAATACAAAGTATACGGCTCATCTGCTCCATCCCCACATTTATCTTTTTCATTATACTCTTTTTGGGATCATCTCTCTAGCTAACTCAATTTCTATTCAAGTCTAGCAAAATTTAAAAACACGAAAACAAAGAACTACAAAAACTACGTTAGTGACTTCATAAATTATACAAACTCCGCGGAACCTCCCCACACTTGAACTTAATCAGGAGGTTTCTCCTTAATCTGGACCCTATCTAACCCGTTTAGTTCCACCCAGAATTTATCAAACAGTAATATATCAATGATGGAACCGCAAAGTATTAACTTAGAATTAAAAATCAGTAATGGGTCAGACCACCTATATTTAAACTTACCTGGCAAGAGCCGAATGCGTTGTAAATATCGAGAAGACTGGTCGTGTTTGACATTTAATGGCGTTTTCATTCCTGTAGACCATCTCCAAAAGCATACGCAAGTTCGGTTTTCAGGTAATTTGTCATCCTCGACATTCTCCCGTGGTTTTAAATCCCGATAAGCATTCAAAACACAGTCCACGGGCCGGCAATAGTGTTCTTCCTCTAACACCACATCCTCATCTACACTGTCCGCTACAAGTAGGGCCTCGAAAAATGCAACATCCTCATTAACATCCAATGTGTCTCCCCCGTCATAATCCGACAATTCATCCAACTCCAGATTCAGGAATTCATCTTCCTCTTTATGCTCATTATCAACCTTAACCATATCCTCAACACTAAAAATTAGCTCGAGTGACTCTCCCAATTCTACCTCTTCCTCAAACACAGGTTTCACCATTATTTATCTCAGATATGCAGCCCACTTCACCTCGTCACAATCGTCATCAAAGTCACTACAAAACTCAATACAATTAGCAACACATACTTGTGAAACCTGAGGTGGGACTTCATCAGGCACTCGTGTCTCCATTACTTGAGTGATCTCCTCATCTGACTGCTCAACATATTCCAAGGATCTCAACCTGTCCATTTCATCTTCTTCATCCAGTCTCCTAGAAATTTCATCTACTTGACGTTGGAGATCTGTAATAATATCCTGGTGATTTTTTAAGATGGTATCATGCTCAACGAACATCTTTTGGGTATGTGTAACCATGTATTGGAACAACATCTTTTCTATCCTACCTATAGCAGCTACATCCTCATCAGAAAGGCTTTTAGAAAATTGATCATAACACTGCTCCTGGTTTAGCTGAGGTTGCTGATACAAATTATCAAAATAATACTGAAAAGGTCTCTGTGAAAAATTTTGCACCGGCTGCACAGATGAGTTAGCATAATGATGTGCCGAACACCCCACATATTGTGGACATATAAGCGTAAAATGGGGTCCGTCACAAATCTCACACATATTTACGTCTCAAAAAAAATAAAAGACACGGACAAATAGACTCCTACGACTCAAAACAAAAACAAACAAAAATAGCACGTATATAGCAAGTAAGTCTAATCAAAGCTAAAAACGCAATTGCCAAGAGTCCCCGACAACGGCGCCAAAAACTTGATGTGCTAAAAGTAGTCAAATATTTATTAACTAAAATTATACTAATATAGACACCAAGTAATACTCTAGACTCTTAAACTTAACTTAAACTACTAACCGGCAAGTGAACCGGTCGACTCTAGTACAGGTAAGTAAGTCCGGTTATCGAACCTACGAGACTCTGTAAATTACGAAACTAGCAAATTAGACTCAACTAAAAGACGCGACTATTTATTAATAATATTTGAGGGGGAATTATTATACTAATTATTAAAACTTAATAATAATTAACTAATGATTACTTAACTATTAAACTAATAATAAACTAACTGAAACCCAAAACCTAATTAATAAAATAATAATAAAACATAATCATTACTAAATAATATAATAATAAAAACCTTAACCCTAATTACTTTAAACTAATAAACAATTAAAAACTTAGATTAACTCAGATGATGAAGATAACTACCAAGGCTAGAATCCCCAAAGTTACGGTTACTAATTAAATGGAAACTTAAGTTATGGAACTGGGATCATAAAATTGACCCTTGACAGAAAACCAGAACAGGACCCTTGAACTTCAAGAAGACGGCTATGTATTTCTAACAAGTTTTAAGACTCACCAGTTTATTAATTAAACTTCCTTACGGTTATATAATAGCTTATGTCTAAGTATCTTTATGACGAAAACCTGCCTTACAGCGCGGAATTCAAAGATATTAAAGCAGACTCAATTAACTTAATAGACTAAGCTGACAATCAAACCTAGACGGACTCCTTATGAATAACTAAATCTAGTAATCCCGACAAGCAAAGATCTATCAATAGCCTATCACCTTACACCTTTCTAGGCTAGCAGCTCACTTTTATTTGTTTAATTGATTTTATTGTTTCTATGATTTTAATCGAAATTAATTACAAACTAGTCAAGAACACACTGTAAATGACCAAACAAAACCCTATCCTATGAAACAATCAACAAGGGCAATGTGAAACAATAAATCCAAGTAAACAGGACCAAGCAATCATACCCATTAATTAAACAAAACTCAACAGTTTACATAGAACATAAAATCAATAACGAAACGAAATCCAAACAAAAATCAAACCGAACTAAGGTTCATCACGACCTAGGTTGTTTATGGAATTTATTCTAGCATCATAAAGTCTAAATCAAACAACACATATAATACTGAAGACATGGTGAAAATCTAATAAACGAAAGTTTAAAGGGGATAAAACCCGTAATCTCCAAACGCAAACGTATAGGTCTTCACCGGCTGTCTCCTTGCCTTCAAAATCACCAAGAAACTCGAAATATAGCTCCAAGAACTCTCCAATTCGTCTGATGGCTTCAGGTTATTGTCAGGTTTAAGTTAAAGATGTTTAAATACCCAAAACAAGGCCCAACAAATAACAAAAGCGAACTAAAAAATCCATCAGATTTGCCTAGGCGCCGCGCGACGGGATTTGGCCTCCCCGGTCGTGCGGCGCGGCGTGCTCCACCAAGAGGGGCCGGTCTGACCGGTTCTCTGTTCTGGCACATTCCTGACGCGTTCCGGAACTCCGTTTTGGCTCTTTTTAACTCATTTTTCGTCTTTTTTGATCACGATCAACTCTCGGAACCTACGAAACATAAAAGTGTTAGCAGTATACAAATCTTGACTAAAAGCGAACAAAAACAATTAAAATATTAAATAAAATATACACGGAAAACATAAACATTTAGCATTATATCAATCACATAAGCATTATCTTTTCGTTGTGATCGAACAAGAATCTAGTCTTCTGTTATAATTATACCAGGTTTTTGAATTAACACTACTTTTTAGTAAAATGAGTTGAGAAATCTTTGTCACAAATTTGTGACAGGCTCAAAAGACTGTGCTTCAATTCTGGAACAAAATTAACATCTTCAAACTTTAGAACACCGTTACTTACAGTACCCTTCTGAGTGATCTTTCCTTTCACTCCTCCCGCAAAAGACACATACTCACCGTTAAATGTTTGAATGTCGTTTAGCTGGGTAATGTCCCCTGTCATGTGCCTGGAACAACCACTATTAACATTCCAAGGTCTGATGATATTCCTCCATAGTTGTCCCTACACATAATGCGGAATTAGTTAGTTTTTGGTACCCAGTCCATACTTACATTGGGTGACCCTGATTCATCTACAGTTGTCCCGGATTGCCATGAAATGTCCTTTTGATCATCAACATAGATTTTGAAGAAACTTTCGCCAGTGATTTAGGCAACCATCTCTGTATATATGATTTAGAATTATAGGTTCGAATGGTTGTCGTAACCTCCGGTGTTTTGGATGTGGAAGGCGACGAATCAGCCCTTTTCTCCTGTTTTGGTCTAGACTTATTGTTCACATTAGACCTTGAACATGAAGCACCTTTTCTTTTAGACATGTCAGGTTTGGTCTGATGAAGACTAAACCTACCAGATTTGTTTCAATTCCAATCATCGTCAAAAGAACTAACCCGATAATACCTGAATATTTTCCTGTACACGTAATGAGGCATGTAGGGCATATCCCTCTAAAAAAATCCATAATAGGGAACAAATGGACGATGTGTACAATTTTTGGCAATATGACCATGTGTGCCACATTTAAAACAAGTTTGACGTTTTATGAAAAAGTCATTTTGGGCAACTCCTTGTCTGGAATGGTTGTGTGAACCAGTCTGCTTATCACCTTGTTTGTCATTAGAGCATCCCTCTTTGACAAATTTAGGTGCCACGTATTTTTTAAATGTTTTTAAATTTTTAGATTTATTAGAAACCACATTATTAGAGTTCAAAATTTCAACCGAATCAACCACACAAGAATCCTTGCTCTTTAAAACATAGACCACACAAACAGTCAGAATAACAGAATTTAAAGCAGGATGTTTTAAAGAAACATCAGAAACAATGTCATTATCAAATTCAAAACTAGGGTCGTCATCATCATCATCAGTCCACTCCTTCACAATTACTTTATCTACACATGAAGTAGATACATTAGAATCGTTCATATTTGAAGTGGACGGACCATCACTCACAGAACTGGTCCCGTCACCTTTTTCTTGTTTACCATACGTCATGTCCTTTATCTTTTCTTACTATTCTTTGGTAACAGGGGTCGGAACATAATTCTGGTTGTAAGGTAGGGGAACTTGACTGTATCCTATTCCATCACCTTCATTTTCCTTCCACCACAATTGGTTTTCAATCATTGAGTTAACTACTTTACTGGAACCATCGAATTTTTTAAAATCAAGTTCAGCCTTTTCAAACTTACTAGTTTGATTTAAGATTTCTAACTTGGAATCTTCCAGTTTAGCAGTTAATTCAGAAATTTCTTGTTTAGCATCTAGGTGGTGACAACTTTTTATGCTAAAATCAGATTTAAGCTTAGAAATTTCCTTCTTTTGTGCTTCTATTTTGTCTAGAAAACCCTTTTCTTATTTCTTAAGTTTGAAATTTCCTGATTTTATTCTCTCCATATCTCTACTTAGACTGTCATTATGAAGCTTACACATTTCTATTTTTTCACCACAATTTAAAGAACATGGTTGAAAACTTACCTCAGATGAATTTAGAGAAGTGAACGCCATATAAGCAAACTGAAGCTCCTTGAACTTTTTCTCATTAGCATTTTCTTCTCCAGTGTCTTCAACATTGGCGAAATTTGCAGCCTGATTTCCATTGTCGAGCGCAGCCATCTTACCTTCCCAAGAAAAATGTTGAGCAACCATACCTCTTTCATCATTACAAGATCTACCTCCAACCTCACCTCTGGTATTCCCAACTGGAACCAATGCCCTTTCCGTATTTCCATCCTTAGCTGGGTTAGTACATTCACGAGCAAAATGTCCCAGCTCGTGACAGTTGTAGCACCTATGAGTGTCTTTGTTAAAACCCACCTTTTGATTATTAGGCATGTTCCAATTATTTCTACCCGTCCTTTTAGTGAATTTGTTTCACGAAAAACTGCCATCGCAATTTTCCATTAGATGTCCATTTAATCAACACCTTCAAGATGGATCTGATCTAGTTCAGCAGCAACCACGGTTTGAACCAAGTCTCTAGCCAAAAATACATTATAGCAATTCATGAATCCCGCCATTAGACCTATACTCTCATTAGTCTCCTTTGGTATGGTGGGAATATGACTGAAGTTCTGACTAGGAGCGTGAGTAGTTTTTCCAGTATCATTTAAAGATTGTCCAGACTAGGTGAAGAATACTGGAGCTGGTTTGGGTGAGTTGGATGATGATGGTCGACCTAGAGTGGATGAGAACATCTGGAAATTTCCCTTAGGTGGTTGTTGAGTAGGCTTGAACAGTGAGAAACTATCTTCAGAAATAAGTGCACTATTGGAGGCAACGTTGTATCCAGGTGCACTGTAAGAGCTTGCATGATTTATTGCCCGCTGCTTATCATCCATATCACATGATTTAATAGTGGCTATCATTTCAGTCATACCCATTCTGTTAAGATCCATAGTCTTTTTGATAACCGTAACATTCATGTCCCAACTCTTTAGCAATGAATTCACCAGCTTGTTGTTTATTTCCGAGGTTTGAAGATAAATCCCTGCTGATCTCATTTCAGTCACAAGTGATATTAATCTTTGAAGTTGAGATTCCAAAGTTTCTCCCAAAACACGATTAAACATATTGAACTTTTGTCACAGCAGATCTTGGTGACTTCTCTTCATGTCTTCATTCCCCTCATATACTTCGATCAGTGCCTCCCATAACTCTTTAGCGGATTGAAGTTCTCTAATCTGAAGAACAATCTCAGGTGAGAGTGCCATGGTTAAAGTCGAGAGAGATTTCTCATCTTCCTCAACTTTAGCAAAATCATCATCGTCATACTGTGTAACAGGTTTCACAAGAACTCCATCAGAGTCATCCCTTTGATAGGTGATCCTTTGAGGTCCAATAATGATACTTTTCAAGATTTTTGGAATCTTTCATTTTGGCGTGGTGTTCAAAACGAAATTTCCATTCACTGAACCCCTCCTGAGATAAGAGACGGGGTATACGAGTGGCAGTACCCATGATGGACTCAAGTTCTTGATGAAGTAATGAATTGGTTGAATTGCTGCCATTTGTTAACTGGGCCATTTTAAATGAGTTAATGATTGATTTTAGGTCCAAATATTACTTAAGACCAAACTTAAAGCCCAAGGCTGATTAATCAGGCCCAACAGTCAACTCAGCAGAAAACCGAGAGCACAAACGTTGACCAAAAACCAAGTGACTTTGACCAAACTTTGACCGAGAACTCAAAGTCTGACAAGATTTGACCGATAACTCGAATGTTGATGGAGAACTGCTTTGACCGATAACTACTAGTGACCGAATGCACAATTGCCGAGAACTGCCTTGGCCGATAACTACCAGTTGCTGTTTTGGACGAGAACACAGATTGTCAACACACTCGTAACAAACTCCTGAGAAAAATGGATCTTTATTTGTTTCTAAAACAATATCAAATCTTACCCAAATATTATCTTCTTCTTCTTCTTCTTCTTCTTCTCCGGTCACAGTTTCGCCGGAAATACGATCAAACCACCAAGAACACTTTTCTTGAATCTTTGATATCAGATTAACGAGCCTGAATAAGGTCTATGGCTCTGATACCAATTGTAAGTCCCGAATATAGATCACTACAATTATGATATCAATAAACAAGTATTGGTGTGGAATACCAACTCATGGTGAATCAAGAACACGAGAAAACACAAGAATGTAACTCAATGGCCATGTTTTCAAAATTCAATTACTATCATTTAACTTCATACGCTTTAGTTGAGTCAATAATAGGACCTAACTCAATATCTAAACTCGTCCCCAGCATCAATTTACACTAATATACTCCCTGTAATTCGTATTTGATTTTCAAAGTTCATTTTCCGGCGAACTCCGTTCACCATCAAATCATTATATATATGTATATATATATATAGACATATATATATAATGTTTTGAATCATTTTTAGCCGTTAATTAAAATTACTAACCTAATTTAATCAAACATGGAACGGATTTGCAGAATTAAAATCTAGGGTTTTGGAATGAAGATGATGAACTTGGGTATAATATATATATAGGCTAGGGTTAATGTAAAAACGATAATTTTTTGAGAAGCATAAAAATAGATGTACACCATTGAATATAGGATCTAGTGTTTGAGATTGGTAGTTTCTAAAAGTTGTCTAGTTTCATATTTACTTGTTATAATGTACTATTTAAATGGTGCACTTTATTTTAAAATTTTCTCACATTTCTCACAAAATAATTGTTTTTTCTTTATATATATATATATATGTGTGTATATATATAGGATGAGTATCATTACAGAATTGTTAAATTATTTAAGAACTTGAAGGAACCCTTGAAACCTAACGTTTTTTTATAAATTTTTTAGTATGTTAATGTTATTTAAGTGTAGTTTTATCATTTTTTATATCTATAATTACGATTACAATTTTGAAAATTAGTTTTTATACGTATTTATGTTTTGTTTTACACATGTAAATTTGTTGGTACATAAATTTTACACATATGTAAACTTGTGATTAATTTATGTAATTAGATTTTTTTTATATTAAATATGATAAAACTACTTTTAAATAATGTTAATATGTGAAAAAAATTATAAAAAATTTTGGTTGTATAGAGTTCCTAAGGGTTCTTAACTTTTTTTGAGTTCTTAAATGATACCAACCCTATATATATATATATATATATATATATATAGGAGAGTTGCTAAGGGTTCTTAACTTTTTTAGAGTTCTTAAATGATACCAACCCTATATATATATATATATATATATATATATATATATATATATATATATATATATATATATATATATATATATATATATATTTATATATATATATATAGGAGAGCGTTATCCTTAAAATAAGTAGTTTTCTAAGAAGACTAGGAATAATTCATAGCCATTGGATCATGTTAATCAATAGTTGAGATATAAAATCACCAATAACCGACATAATTTCCTAAAATTACTCTTTAATCATTATAACCGACATAGTTTCCTAGAATTGTTCTTTTATCATCATTAGTAATGCCAAATGTCAAAAATTTGTTGGTTCATACCATTCTTAGAAAACTCTTTATTCTTATTTGAACTCTTTTCTATCTATATTTATATATATATATTGTTTTTCATCCGTATAACAAGTAACATGCTAGAACAGCTGGTTAGTTCATGTGAATGTGGGCAGAAGGACATGCGTTCGAACCCGGGTCATTTCGTTTTTGTTTATTTTTTTTTCAAAAAAAAAAAACTTTTTTCTTTTGTTAAATTAATCAAATAAATTCATTAAAAATCATTTTAAACAAAATAATATTGTTTTAAATTAAATAAAATTTATTTTTATCACTTTGCACATAAAACCACGTAATCATATTCGGGAATAAAATCTTACGAAAAAAAAACCCGTGTTCTATAATTATATTAATTTTCAGTTTAGTGATAAACTAATAAATAAAACAATAATAAAATAGTTAAAATTTTGTAAAGCTTAAAAATAATATTATAGTATCATTTGCGATAAAATAATAAAAGACATACTAAAATAATGCATAATCCCTAAAACTAAATTATTTAACTTTTATAATCCCGTTAGTAATCTTTAATTGTTGTATTTTTACTTATAGTTCGTGACGTTCGATCGTTTTAATTTCTTTAACGCGCTTTCGGTTCTCATTTTGTGTTTAGCTTCAATTTCAATGTGAGTTTCTCACACCCTCTGTTTAACGATTTCATACATTTCGTGGGTAACATATATATCCTATCTAATCAATTCTTTACTTATTCATTTACAAATCTACAATTCATATCATTGGCTTGTGTGTTTACTTGATTACTTGCTCAAAACATACTTGCACGTGGTAGCCTCTATATGTATGATCATACGCCACCTTTGCACTCAGGCACATTTTTTATGAGTGGAAAATGGACCCCCGATCCGAGTACATCGGTTGTTACCTACTGGAAAGGACATTATACAACAGCCTAGCTACCACTGCACCGTAATTTGTCCGCTTTGGCCGGGATGTACCACTATCGCCTCACGGATTTGCTTTTGGTAGCCCAGGTGGTCACCCATCCTCATACTACTCCCACCTAAGCATGCTTAACTGTGCAATCTCCTCTCATCCACTACCATTAAGCGCCCAAAGTGCGTTATGATGGCGAAGGTATCCACCTCCTTATAAAGAAGGCTTAGTTCTCCATCACAACCGATGTGGGATGTCACAATCCACCACCCTTAGGGGTCCAGAGTCCTCGCAGGACCTGGTACTACCGGTACGACCTTGGCTATGATACCATCTCCTACAGCCCAGCTACCACCGCACCATAATATTGTATATTTTTGCCTAGACGTACACATCACCTCACGGATTCGCTTTTGGTTGCCCAGGTGGTCACCCATCCTGATACTACTCCCACTTGAGCATGCTTAACTGTGGAATTCTCCTCTTATCCAATACCATTAAGCGCCAAAAAAGGCTTAGTTCTCCTTCCCAACCAATGTGGGATGTCCACATTACTTGCTCGATTACCCAATTACGTTGGTTGTCACCAACTGGAAAGGACCTTACCTGCGCGATTATTACACTTGTCTCATAGAATTGTATGGTATTTATATACTTATATCAAAACTTGTGAGAACTCACCCACTATTCATTTAGTTGACTTTTATGTTATATATATGCTACAGGTACCATTATTAGAGGATGATACTCGAAGAAGACATTAGAACTTATGGTATTTTAATAAATGGACAAGTTGTTAAATTGTTCTTGTTTTTCTTGTATGTCTTTATCTTCGAACTTGTGTAGTTGATTCTTTTATGAATTAATGATAATATTGTCACTTAATAGTGTCACGTATGTTTTGAGAAATTTTTACGTCACACTTAGGCGTTTCCGCTTAATCTGGGGTGTTACAAATTGGTATCAAAGTCGTGACTATAAGATAGGACATTAGCCATAGTGTTTTAGTTGGTTATAGATTATTTTTATTATTTGTTTACGGTTGCATGATTAGAAATTATGTAAGCCTTATTTGATTGTTCAATTCACTTGCTTATTGTTTTATTACTGATTCAATTATGCCTCATATACACAAGCACACACACAAGTCCAAGACTTATGCCTTAAAACAAAGATTTTCAAACATTGTCAACAATAGATTTTTTTGGTTTTTCGATATTTCTTCTTCTCAAAGACAGTTCTACGTGCCGGGTATGCAGCAACTGGATGGGATCGTGCTTAATTTCTGAACTTTTGACACCAAGGTTATTGAAACCTACGGATAAGCAATTCACATAAATCCCAATTAGACACGAGACCCGGTTGCTTACCTGTAGAGGTCGGAAAGGGTATAAACTTATAAGGCCAAAACAAACCACACCAATGCCATGTGAATCACAACTTTAAAGATTTCAACATGATCATTTACTCTTTGTGAAAGGGATATGGTTACCCTTCTAGGGATGTCACACAAGGCATGGTGGTTCATGCGACGTGTAATATAGACCCTCATTGTTTTACAATGTGTTTTAATTGAAAGTTTATCAAGTCATGGATATACAAAAATACCCAGCTTTCGTTTCGATTTGGTTACACATTTTGATTTATGTCTTGTAATACAAGAATTGTCGAGTTTCAACTCATTTTCTTTTTTAAATATTCATTTATTTTGAAGGTTTAAATTAAAATTTTGAAAAGTCATGGTGATACATGAATAGTCGAGTTTCAATTCGATTATTTTATTTATATATTCATTTTCTATTATGGTTTAGAATTGAAAATTCAAAAAGTCATGGTGATGCATCAATAGTCTATTTTAAATTCGTTTTCTTTTTTTGTATATATTCATTTATTCTTATGGTTTGAATTGGAGATACAAAAAGTCATGGTTTATTATTATTATTATTATTATTATTATTACTATTACTGTCTTTTATATTATTATTACTATGGTTATCATTAAAATTATTATTATTATTATTATTATCATCATCATCATCATCATAATCATCATCATCATCATCATCATCACCACCACCACCACCACCACCACCACCACCACCACAACCACCACCGCCGCCGCCGCCACCGCCACCATCACCACCACCGTTATTATTATTATTATTATTTTCCAATGAAATCTTAAAATAAAAGGAAATAGAATATTTTAATTCAAATAATCCTTAAGCCCTTTGAGACTATTTATCAATTTATCTGGTGACACTTTGTTCTCTAAGATGCGGCCTAACAGGATACATTAAAATTTCATAGAGTTTCACAGACATTAGCGCTAGGTAAGAACTTTTTTTTTTATTAAAGCATCACGTTTTTTCAATCGATTTTCACAAACTTAAATGAATCTTAAAAAAATCCCCCCCCCCACCCCACCCCTCCCGTCAACTCCAACGAGTTTAAGCTAAGAAATCATGGCACCACTCTCACCATAGCCTTCAAACCACAAACCCACCTTCGAGAAGACAAGCCTCACGGGTTTCATTTTGTTTTTCTTTCTTTCTTCTTCAAGCACATATTTTTATATATATTATTCTATTCGGACATAACCAAAAAAAATTTTGTATATCTAATTCTTTCAAAGGTTATTTATGAAGTTTATAGATGAATTTGGCTACTTTCTTATTGTTGAGCTATTTTTGTTTGTCATTCATAGTTTCATTATTGAATGGGTTTACTTTCGTTATCTCAATTTCGCGGTATATGGTCGATTTACAATAAAAGTAATCGTTTAGTGGAAATTGGGACTATGAACATGTTTATGTACATGATATTTGTTGGGTTTTCTTTCCGCTCAATGTTTATTCGAATCATTTTCTTATTCTTGATCTCAATATTTCATCAATTCGAGACCAATATTTTGATCTCGAAGTTTCAACTATATACTTTGTTAATATCAATGTTGCCTTTATTCACAGTGATATTTTAATGGAAATTTTCATTTGTTAAACGTGTCACTATTGACTCATAGAACTTAATCTATTTTGATATTTTGACATCAAAGTTTCATCTATTATTTTAATCTCTAACCCAACGCTTTATCAACTTACGTATTCATATTTGGTTAGCTCAATGCTACATTTATTTACGACGTTATTTTCGACCCCATTATTTCCAATTATTTATTGCGATGGTCGGGAGTTTAATGTTTTCATCCATTATTCTTATTATTCAAAGATACTCTAGATTTTCGCAAACATCGTTTATTTTGTTTAAACTTCAATGGTTTCATTTAATTACTTTGACCTAATATTTTCGTGTTATCTTTGACCTTAAGGGTTCGCTAATATATTTGTGTTAGTTTTGATTTTATAGTTCATTGTACTCTATTTCCAAAATTTTATATAAGATATTATTTTATTTATTAAAACCTACACAATGGGATAGATTAAGTGGACCATCCGAAGATAAACGTAATTATGGTTCGACACGTAATTATCAAAGTCCTCGAATGAAAAACATAATAAGTATGGTTGTGTGCAATAACTCAGAACTTGGAATGATTTTGGAGAAACGGGACAAATGCAGTATGTTAAGGGCATGGTGGATACGCCACTGGTACATCCTATATATAAGTTTCCTTTTTATATTCTCATTTGTGATGTCTTTCGGGCCATTCAAAGATCGGCGCTATTCCTTTTTATTTAAACATGTATATATAAAATTGTTAATATCACACCCCGACAAGCAAAATGCGGAAGAGTAATACGAGAATGTTCAAAACACCAATGGTATCAACCACATTGTTTATAAAGAAAATTAACACACTAACTTACATCATATTACATGATTTTAACTACGGTTACAAATTATGTGTTACAGAGGATAACCGGTTCTTTAAGCCGATTTATTCTTTAATGGTATAAATGCATCTATCTACAACGGTACTATTCATCGTTCGTACACATAGCACATAAGCATATCATTCCAAATTTGGTATACCAAAAAAGATCTTAAAACGGGTCAACTACGAGTAGTTGGTGAGTTTCACAAGTTTATACAAAATCGATATACGTAATCATAGTATCCACAATATGTATGTATGTGTGTATGTATGTATGTATGTATGTCTGTATGTATGTATGTATGTATGTATGTATGTACGTACGTATGTATGTACTTATGTATGTATGTATGTATGTATGTACGTATGTACGTATGTACGTATGTATGTATGTATGTATGTATGTATGTATGTGTGACATTCATGACAAAACGAGGTATACTATATTCACTACGTAACAAGTAAACGATAAATCGGTTAATTCGTAGTGCTTAAACGAGTAACCGACCGATACTAATTATGACCCGTATATATACTGAGGGGTCATATACGAGTTATATATATATTATAGAGGCTAACATATTGATATTTAGGCCCCAGTACATTTAAAACTCTTTAAACGAAAAAGTTTTCGTTTATCGATACGCTATAAGCTTAAACGCAATCGTTAATATCAAAACGAGCATTGTAGCATCTGATAAGCCGAAAAAGATTTATAAACATTTATATGACATGTTCTAAGCAATCCATGAAAATATTTTGGAATTTTACAACGAGTCAGTACGTTTTTCTTATTTTTACAAAAATAAGCTGAAATACACTCGTTTTCGCGCTGGTTTTCGCACTCGAACTAGTTTTCTTATGAAAAACCGGACACGAATTAAATTTTGAAACGACATTTACGCGTGGCACAAAAACCGAGGCACCATTGAGCCAAAAGGAGGCCCAGTGGGCCCTTATTAGTTGCGGCCGCAAGAAGGAGGGATGGACCCCCCTTTGTATAGCTTGTTAAATAAGCTAAGCCTTAAAAATATAAGTTATTCCAAATACATCCTAGAAACCTCTCAGCTGTGTTTTTCAAGTTTCAGCCAAACTTTTGAGGTAAACCCTCTAATTTTCATTGATTTCATAGTTAATTAACATAGTTTAAACATGAAAAATTAGTTCTTGATTAGTTTTAAACATGTTTAACCATCCAAAAACCATAAAAATCAAGTAAAACCATGTTTTGATGTTAAACATGTTTACAAACCAGTAAAATATACTTTTTTGGTCAAAAACGCTGATTAGAACATGAATACAACGTTTTTACGGTTTGAAAGTTCGGTTTGAACCCAAAACCGAAAACCTAATTATCAAGGCTGTCACATGGATGATTTATGCTTGGTTTGATGTTATATGATATGTAGATACACTGAGTTTGCAACCCGAGACCCAGAAAGTCGTTTAAGCTAGCAAAACTCATCGAAAACCGACAAGGTAAACCCGTAACACTCGTTTAAGGGCTGTTTAGTATTAGGTTATGACGTGCTTGTTTTTAGCTTGTGAAAATTTTCAGGGACATTAGGGATCATTTAAATGAGTCCCTGTTCAAATTTGGTAATTTTTTGATAAACGGAGAATATTTGGTGAATTTATTTCCTTTTATGAGCGTTTATTTGGGAAAAATAGCTAAATATATTGAAAAATTATGAAACATGGTTTTGGAGATTAATATGTGATGGTAAGATCACTGGTAAAGTTTGGGGATCACTGGAAATTCCTAAGTATTGTTTGTGCAATTATGATTTAATTGAATCTTAACAGCCGAAAAACGCACAAAAAGGCATTTTGTCAAAAAGGGTAGCTTCTGGAGATTTTACAGGGGATATTTAATAACATTGAGGCCATTTTTAAAAATTATCGGATTTTTCGGAGGTCGTTTGATATAAACGGGCCATTTATTACAGGATTATAACCTATTAAATGAATTTTTATAAATAAATAATTAATCATAAAATTTCTGAAAATATTTTTATAAAATTCTCCATATTTTAATGTATTTTTACAAAAATTTACATAATTTATATATAAGTACATATTTAGTTATGATTAATCAAAGATTTAAATTATAATTGTTTTAACGAAACCGGCAGTTTTGTGTTTAACGGACTGACTGGTATGTCAAAATGTCAAAAGTGGTCAAATGTCATATTTTTGAATGAAATTGATAAAAACGAAATTTTTACGAGAATTCCGGACAATTCGGGTGGATTGTACGTGTTTTGTAGAATCAAACCCGTGTGAAAACGGAAACGAACCCTGCGATCAAACCAGATACCGAAACCTTAAAATTCTTTCATAAATCAAATCATTTTATCAATTAATATATTTACTTAAGTTTTTATATATTTATGTTTATACAAAATAAAATCCGAGCCATCGGATATATAAATAGCACTTCGACATTCCAAGCGCTAATCTTGTTCACCTGCAAAATGTAAATAAAATACGCCAGCAACGAATGCTGGTGAACACGTTGACACTAAAATATTTTCTTTTACTTTATTACCCCTCGAGACTACGCCTGCCTCGGCCCAACGTGGCTTAGGAATAACAAATTTAAATAACACATTTAAAAATTCAAGTCTCTACTCTAGGTCACCTCAGCAAACACCGCAGCGTTTGACTTAGTTAAGTACCCGTAAATATACACAATGATTGTACTTCTCGCCGGAAAACGTCCTACGATCAGGGTGGTGCGATGTGCCCATCGCGTATTACCACCTATATAAGGATCCAGAAATACGTATACCACAGCCTGAGGGCTAGGTTTATACTCTCATATATAATGGTTTTAGGAACACGTAGTTCCTTGTAAACAATTTCGTATAACATGTTTGACTCGTTTGAAAACAAGTTTATAAAAGTTTGGGGCGTATTCACCTTTTCTCTTTCGTATCGGCTTAACTCACCGTCCGAGGGTCTTTCCCTTTTTATCTCGCACATATAGTACGAGTATAAACATTTGTTAGTCGGATATACAATCCGGCTTAAGACCTTTAGTCTTATTTTATATCTCTACCCCGATGAACCTTTAGTTAATATTTTTCTTTTACTTGAAAACCTTTAGTTTAAAAGTAAATTATAAACCTTTAGTTTATATAAAAACCCGACGTTTCTTCTTCTCCAAGAAACGTAATCATTTCTTTTTATTATTTAAGAATACTCTTTATTACTTTAATAATAATTTCATAACAAAGAATATAATAATATATACTTACACACATTTATATATTTATCGATTCTCATATTCTTATCTCTTGTTTTTTTGTTTTGTTTTGTTTTCTTTTCTTTTATCTAGGTATCGAGTATAACCTCGACTTAAGAATTAATCCTTTAATATAAAATTATATTATATTCATTTTTCGTTACGCCTAACCTTGTTAGCGTTTCGGAAACCCTAAGAACTTTGAGTAGCACTTCGACGCCGCTTCACTTTCTTGATCAACATTTGGCACTTCAACGATAGCACCACTCTTGGACAATTGATGGCATGCTTTTCGAGAACAAACACCTTTCTTGGTCGAATGTGGGTGGAGGGTGGCACGTACTTCGAGGAAATGTTGACACGGAAAGCGAGGAATCGGGCACGCAAATCGAGGAATTATGGCACGTTTATCGAGGCTGATCGTTAATATGATTGTGGGAATGTAGAGAGATCTTAGAGAGAGAAAGGAATGAGCTGAAATGGTGTGGAGAAATGAGATCTCGGACGTGCTATTTATAGATAATTTTTGGGGTCCCATCGCGATACGCGATGGGCTCCTTGTTACCCGTCGCGTAGCGCGACGTAGCTTCGCACAGTCACTATAAAGGTTTGCCACATGTCGCCACGTGGCAGACGGTGTGCCACGTGTTGACACTTGGCGAACGATGTGCCACGTTTTGCCACGTGTCGGGACATGTGGCAGACGGTGTGCCACGTGTGGACACATGGTGAAAATGTGTCAGACGTGTCAGGCCACGTCATCGCGGTACGCGATGACATAGGCTCAACAGCAATCGCGTATCGCTGTTTACCTCTTCCAAAAGCTTTGACCAAGCCCCATCGCGATACGCGTGGGGCTTATCTTTTGTCCTGTCGCCTAGCGCGAGAGGACAAGAGATCAGAATTTTCATTTTAACCCTCAGGTTTGGAATTTGGCCATCTTAGTCCTTTGACTTTGGAAAGTTTATAATTTGAACTTTGAAATTTTCGTTTTGTTACAAACCCTTTTAGTGTTTTTACGACATGGCCTCCACTGCCCACGCACTCCCCGTGGTCTAAACTACCATATGCCCCAAACGTGTACCATGTCTAACACCACATAGCTTGTTACAATATGTTCATATGGTCATGCGCAATTGTAAAATGTGTCGCAGCATACCACTCAGGATCTGTCAATTAGGTTTGTCAAACCAATAGTTATAAGGGCCCGATCCCGGTCTCATACTTTAGCTTTTGAATACTCATAAACACAACTCTAAATATCATAGCGAATTAAAACGTTTCACGGAATATAAAAAGGTCAACCATTCATTACATAAGTCTTAAAATTTAAACGGTATGAAACATGTCTTTAAGTTCAAACATCCTAGATTTAAGTCTTTAGATGCTAGCTTCTTTATACTTCTGCCATTTATCCCTATTCAAGTCAGTTGTCTCATTCTACACATGCATGTATACTAAAAGTCAGCTACGTTGAGTGAGTTCTAGATAATCTGGCAACATACAATACGCTCACATACTTAAATACATACCCGAAGATATATATATATATATATATATATATATATATATATATATATATATATATATATATATATATATATATATTATATATATATATATTACTAACTTAACCTATTACCTTTCTTTCACGCATACATTCCTACATTCATTCTTTTATACTTTCTTTCACTTACATGATACATACATAACTATCCTTACGTTTCATAGATCCTTTCGCCCCATAATTTTCACATATATTAGTAGGGTGTGTTCCCTACCTTCATAGATATTATTATGGTCTTCTCCCTAAATTCGCATATATTATTAGGGTATGTTCCCTTGTTAATCACACAACCATGCAACCATACATCTATACATACATTCTTTCATTCATGCAATAACATACTTCTATACATACAAAGTTACATATCGCACACTTACCAAATATAATAAACATATTAACCTATCACATAAAGTATGCACACAGTCCCGAAAAACATAAAAAGAAAGGGGCTAGAACTCACATGTGTCTTGTTCCTTTATGAATTAACTGTAATACCCATCCTTAGCCGTGCACGGCTAACTGTGTAATATGTACCAGTTAACCTATTCTACTCTATCTTACTTATAGGTTAGTGAAACCCCTAGCTAAAGGGGGTCCGGGGGCAACGCCCCTGGCAACGAGGTTCTAGGGGCGACAACCCTTAGTAGGGTCCAAGGGGCAGAGCCTTTGGCTGGGGTTAAGCTGAGGTTTAAACCAATCATATCGAGTTTTCAAACAATTCAAATCGAGTTTTCAAACAAATCAAATCGAATTCCCAACACGAATTCGAATCGTTTCCACTTCAATTCGATTCGTTTTCCAAACGAATCGAGTTTCTCCATTCTTGATTCAAACATGGTTTTTCGTGTAGTTCCAATTCTAATCATATCCTTATATCCCGTTATGCTCGTTTTACTATTAAAACGAGTTCCAGGCCATAAAATCTACAATTTTCTCACTCTAACACGGTTCAAACGTCACTCGTTTTATTACAATCGTTTTGTTTACATTCAAGTGTACATTATTCTTACATAATAAGGCTTGATTTTCCTTGTATCAAATCTTAGGGCAAACCCACCTCCAAAAACTTATCCATTAGCCTAAAACGTACCTTTTTGGGTCAATTCTAGCTTCAGTCAGATTCAACACATGAACAAAGACATTTTTGATTCCAGATCTGAGCTGAAATGAAAGAGGAGTTTTTGAGTATGTTATGGAGGCGGAATGTAGGAATGAGGGTCTTAGGGTGTTTATATACCCCTAAGCCCATGGACCTAAGGCCGATCACCATCCCTTATTCCATCTTTTATTTTCCAAGCCCATACTCTATTATTTTTATTTAAACTAACTAAATAATATCACACCATCAAGTAAACGAAATTATTTTATTTATTATTATCAAAAGTAGGATGTTACAATAGTACTATTCACATGCCACTGTTTCGAAATTAATCACTCGTGTTTGTGGGGACTTTCAAGTCTTAACACTTAGACAATTCACATCATAACGGGTTTCCAAATAGATACATATACATAAACATGCTTTCCACCCCCCACGTGGTCGTAAAATAGATTATAAATTGGGGTCATGAAAATCGTAGTATAATCTCAGTAATCCACGAGTAGTATGTACCGATTATAGCTCGAATCCTATAATTGGTATTATACTGTAAATACTGGTACAATATTTAAACTAAATCGGGTTGTATATCTAGTCTAGGTAAAGCTGTTACGCCCCAAACATATGAGTAGTTTTAGATTGTAACGTTGTACAATGTCTAATATTCAAAATCGGTTTTGGCTCAAGTTCACCGTTTTACGTGTCTGACCAAGTTGGTCGTTTACGCTCTTCGAAAACGGGTAAGATTACACAAACTTGAGTAAACATACTATTTGCTAAAATATTTCGATAATAAAAGATAATTGGGGTTTAGATTTCCGGTGTAACATACCGAAATTTTTGTGAGTAATATTTAATATATTATTTGCACCAAAAGAATTAATTTAAGTTAGTAGAATAATAATAATATAATAAAGATGAAAGGATGGTGGACTAAAGATGAAGTTGAGTCTAAGGTCCATGGGTTTAAGGATTATAAATTACCCTTTATACCCTAAATCCTTTCCATCTCTTTAATTTTACACCGTAGCCTGCACTATCAAAAACACGCAGTTAAGCCCACTCTCAACACTATTCTATTCAACGATCAAAGACCAACCGAAGGTAAGAAATCATTTATCTCAGCTGATCCAAAAATTTAGAATCCAACTCTGCAGACCCGGGATGCCGAATCAGCCGTTTGAATCTAGATCTAGCTTTATTCGGGTGTTTAGTCAAACAATAACGAGCTTAAGAGCCACCTTAGCTCAGATCTAGACACCCCGAAGGTCATAAACACTCAAAATCCGGCCAACCACGGTGGTTAACAGCGGCTGACGGCACCAAAATCGAAGAAAAACCCTAAAAAACGCGAAGAAGAAGGCCGATCTGCACTTATACGGGAGAATAAGTATATGACCGTATAAGCATAGGCTGTATAAGTATGCAAGGGTGTATGTAAATTCGTATAAGTATGTATTGGCGTATATGTATGTTCAGCGTATGAGTGTATTGTTCAGCGCATATGTACTACGAGCGTATATGTTATTGAACATATAAGTTATTTTTCAGCATATATGTATCATCTTGTATGGACAATCCAGCGTATATGTATGAGGAACGTGTAACTAATACGACACATAACTTATACTGGCGTATAAGTTATACGGAGGTACTTATATGTGAATTCACTTATACGTTCAACGATCTATACGTGGTAACTAATGCGTTGGAATAACTTACGCGTTGGGGGTGACTTATGCGCCCAAGGATTTATACGAGTTAAGGTGATTATTTAAATAAACGAAAAATAAACGGCGTATACGTACGTAAGCGTTAGATATGGACTTATATGATGGTTAAGATAAGAATAAGTAAATAATTAATAATGAAAGGTAACGTTCAAAATGAAAATTTGATTTGATTAAAAAATTGAACTTGAGTTTTCCTGATGAGGTTTTTGGTAAATGCTTATTAAGGAAAATAACATTTTTCCAGGCTAACCGAACAACTTAACCCCAGCCAAGGGCTTGACCCCTTGGACCCTACTAGGGGCTGCCGCCCTAGAACCCCGCTGCCAGGGGTGCTGCCCCCGGACCCTCTGTAGCTAGGGCTTAGAATAACTTAGAAGTATGGTATAGCTAGAAGTAGTTATTTGATAATATAATTATTACACACTTAGCCGTGCACAACTCAAGAAGGGCGTTACCGTTAAATTCAAAAAGGAATCGCTTTGCAGGTGAGTTTCTAGCCTATTTTCTTGTTATGTTTTCGGGACTGTGTGCATACTCGATGTGATTAGTTAATACACTAACCCTAAGTGATAAGTGTATGTTTGTATCATACCATTTTCCCGTTTCAGTTAATAAAATAAATTACGAGATATTATTAGTCGGGCTTGTGTTCGGTTAAATAGATATGTGTAGTTGACTTGGGTTAATAAGGAAAGGAGGAAAAGACCATGGGCTTAAGCCCATGACCGTTGATATAAATATCATAATTATCAGTAATTAATTCATTCTCATCCATTCCATACACCACCCAAAACACACAATTAAGCTCTCTCTCGTATTCTCTCTTAACTCTAGCCGAAATAACCAAGAAGGATTGATTTTCGACCCGAGGTAATGATAGTATGATATTGTATGGATCCAAACTCGCTAGATCTAGTCGTGAAACGACAAGCCGACACCTTAAACCGTTAAAGTCACGAGATCCGAATGAAATCGGGCATAAACCGATAAAAAGATGAGCGTAGGGGTCACCCTAGCTCAGATCTGGATCGAACGGGACGAAAAACGGTGAAAAACGGTGGAAAACGAGTGAGATCTAGCTTTTACGGAGAAATCGCGGTTTTTCGGCGATGAAGGTGCCGGAAATGCGGCGCCAGAAAAGTATGTACGAAGATGTCAGAGAATATTCTGACATTCTGACCTAACCCTAATTCGTTAACGGAGGTTTAACGAACTAGGCTTGATTCGTGAATTGATTCGTTAATGAAAGAATGATGAACTAGCCCTAGTTCGTTAAGTTCAATTCGTTGTGATGACCAGTTCGTTATAAGATCTAATTCGTTATGAGGACTGGTTCGTTATAAGGGTATAATTCGCTATGAAGTCCAATTCGTTAGACCAAACGAATAAGTCCAAATTCATTATAAGGTCCAATTCGTTACTATAGCCATTTCGTCATGATGGCAGCTTAACCCCAGCCAGGAGCTCTGCCCCTTGGACCCCGCTAGGGGCTGCCGCCCCTAGAACCCTGCTTCCAGGGGCGCTGCCGCCGGACCCCCGTTCGTTGAGGGTAATGATTAAACTAAAAACACGATATGGGTAGTGATAGTTAAATTGATACGTGTAATTGTTATACAGTTAGTCGTGCACAGCTCAAGAAAGGAATAAACATAAATGGTGAACGTAGCCGCATTCAGGTGAGTTTCTAGCCCCATTCCTTGTTATGTTTTCGGGGTTATGTGCATACTCGATGTGATTAGTTAATACACTTACCGTAAGTGGTAAGTGTATGCCTTACATGATTATGTATAAAAGAATGTTTGAAGATGCGTGAACGGTCTTCGGAGATTGCATGTACCGTCGGGTGATAGTTTGAAGATATGAATGATATGTATATAAAGTATGAATGATTGGTTGTCGGTACGTAAACGATCTTCGGATATTGCACGTACTGTCAACTTATAATGTTATGTATAATGTATGAATGATATGTACGTATGTTATGAATGAATGGAAGAGATAGGGACTGGGACCTAATAATACTCAAGGTAGAAAGGGACATGACCCTAATAATATCCGAGACAGAAAAGGGACAGAGCCCTTTATAACTCTCGAGGCAGAAATGGACTGAGCCCTAATAATACTCAAGGCCGAAATGGGACAGGACCCTAATAATATCAGAGGCAGAAAAAGGGGACCGGACCCTAATAATATCTAAGGCAAAATAGAATAATGTAAAGTAGAGATTAAAATATAGTATGAAGGTAACTATGTATATTATGAACGAATCATGAAAGTATGAAGTACGTATGGAAGTACGTAGTTATGAATGTATTGTATGTTGTATGATTAACTAGAACTCACTCAACGTAGCTGACTTTTAGTATGCACGCAGGTTAATCGAAGATTTGTCATGATGTTTGAAATACTATGTTTTTTTTGTTATGTTTTTAAAAAACAAGTTATGGATGTTTATAATGAATGGTTGACTTTTATATTATTCCGTGAAAGTTTTTATTAACTCTGATATTTAGAACTGTGTTTATGAGTAAATCCAACGTTCAATGTAGGGCTCTGGTAACGAGACCTTACAATGTTATGTGAATGTTTTATTACGTATGTATGAATGATATAGAAGGGTATGTATGGAATTGTATGAAAGATAGCATTAAGGAATATATGTATGAATGCACGAGTAAATGAAGAGGATAGGGACTAGACCCTTATAATATTTAAGAGGATAGGAACCAGACCCTTATAATATCTGAAAGGATAGGGACTAGATCCTTATAATATTTGAGAGGATATAGGGCGATAGGCTATTTAAAACAACTGATTATATAAGCAAGTAAGATAAAATATAAAAGTATGAAAGAAGGAAAGTAAGGAGGTAAGAATAAAGATATATATATACATATGTATGTATAAACGAAGGTAAAGCCTGAATGTATGAAGTATTGAAGGTAATGTATGTTATTTGATTAACTAGAACTCTCTCAGTGTATCTGACTTTTAATATGCACGCTGGTAAATATATTAAAGCAGATGGTTTGAGGGAGACACATGACATGATCTGAAGAGGTTGGAATCTAAAGAAGAATTGTCATGACGTTTTTAATAATATGTGTTATGTTATGTTTAAAGACAAGATTTGAATGTTTTGTATTGAATGGTTGACTTTTATTATCCCGCAAAAAGTTTTTAATTAACTCTGATGTTTAGAACTGTGTTTTATTAGTAAATCTAACGCCAAAGTAGGGCACCGGGATCGGGGCCTTACATCCGGATTTGCTACAGGTTCGTTTTCATTTTTATACGAATTTGATTGTACAAAACCCGTACAATTCACCCAAATCGTCCGAAAATCTAATAAAAATTTTGTTTTTACTAAATTTATTCAAAACTATGATAATTGA
>NW_027501898.1:0-21496 GCF_021521415.1 Bidens hawaiensis | reverse complement strand
TTATTTGATTTAAAACAAACTGTTATAAATCTTGTGATTTTCGTGTTGTGTTTTAAATTTGGGTAAAAATGATAATTATGGATGATAATGTTTCCATATATAATATAACACACTGGACGATTATGCCCATGTAGTGTTATAAAACAAGTATAAGAATAAAACACATCCCGAGAAAACACTACAATGAATCTTAACCGTTTGATCACACAATCCAACGCACCAAATCAATTCCTACACTTCTTAGACACACTTTACTTCTTATTCTAACCTTACCATATATATATATATATATATATGAGAAATATATTTTGAGAACTTGATAAGTTATAAGAACCTTAAGAGCTCGATATCGACCACACAAAATTTAAATATGTATAGAATATTAGGCTGAGATTAATCTGATTAAAAAATGAATTAGGAGAGAGAGAATAAAGACGTGTGATGACTACACTAGTGTAAACATTAATTACACTTGTATAAAAAGTCGATTCGGCGTGTAAAAAAATTATGTAATTTTTTTACGTACATGTAAGCTACATATTACATATATGTAAAAAAAATTCAAAAAAAGGTTTTGTTATTGTAAATTCTTTCGAGTTCTTAAAACTTAAGTGTTTCTAAGAAGAAATCAGCTCTCTCTCTCTCTATATATATATATATATACGTGTGTATGTATGTATAGACGTGAAGTGTGTCTAAGAAGTGTAAGAAGTAATCTAAAGCGTTAGATATGTTGATCTGATAGTGGATATGAAAAGTGTGTTTATTGTGCGGTGTGTTTTATTAGATCTAATGGTGAAAACACGTTTTCTACACTTTTTAGAAAAATCTACTTCTTATTATAACCTTGCTCTCTCTCTCTCTCTATATATATATATATATAGGATCAGGATCAGGATCATGAGAGAACTTTTTTGAAATTGAGAACTATGAGAACCATTTTAGACCATAAAAAACCCAAAAATAAAAAAAAACAAAAATGAAAAAAGTAAAAAAACCAAAATTCTTATTTTAACATCCCGGTTTCATAAAAACAAATCGGTTTAGCTAAATTATATACACATATGTATACTTTAAGATAAATGATACTGTACATATGTGTATATTATGTAACTAAAGATTAAATAAAATTATACATATGTGTATAATACAACGTTTTTTTTAATGAAACATGAATGAAATATAAGAATTTTGGTTTTTTTACTTTTTAAAAATTTTTCTTATTTTTTGTTTTATGGTTTTTTTAAATATTTTTTTAAAATGTTTTTAGTGGTCCAAAATGGTTCTTAAAGTTCTAAATTTGGAAAAGGTTCTCTTAGGATCCTTACCCTATATAAACACACACACACACACACACACACACACATACACATATATATATGTATATATATAAAAGGGTTTAAATAAAAACCAATTGTATTTTGAGAAGTGTGAGAAAATATTAAAATAAAGTACACAATCTAAATATGACACTATAACATATAAATAGGAAACTATACAACTTTTTGAAACTACCAATCTCAACCACTAGATCCTAGATCCAGTGGTATACATTTATTCTTATTTTTCTCACAAAACGATCGTTTTTTTACGTTAACCCTACCATATATATATATATATATTTGCTATGGAATTGGGCTTTGTATGATAAGTATTTTTTTGACACTATAAATCTGCGACTAATGTTAAATGTCAATATTCTGCTGAGTCGCCCATTTATTTATAAAAAAAAACAGTCGTACTGGCGTGATTTTTGTGGTTCATATTGTAACATACTCAAAATTTTGAATCAAATTTGACAACTTAGAAAAGTTGAATGATCAAATTTAATTCCAAAAATAAGTAATAAGAAAATTTAAATAAAGAAATAAAATTTATTTATAAGGAAAAGAAAATATTCAATAAAGAAAGTCATCTCAAGTTGAAGATATGGAAAAAGGAAACTCCGTCCCACATGAAAGGATGTAAGAAAGTGGAAGCATTTTAAATGGGTATAAATAAGAAATATAAATCTCATCCAACATGGAAAGTGATAAAAAAATGGAAGTTCTTTATAATTATAAGGAAGAGATTTTCCATATTAATATTCTTTTATGCCAAGCATGCACCAAGTGGTACTAACGGAGGGTGCGACGTACGCGCATGGGCTCGGGCGAGGGGCGCAATGTAGCGCTTTGATGGCGCACTTCGCATCGCCGCGAGCCGCTTGACAGCCGCCTTAGTATTTTTGGACATTGCGAGTATGACCCAGACATGACAAGTTACCAAAGACAAGGGACTAAAAATGAAAATTTCTGATATCTGAACCTATCGCGATACGCGATGGGCATAGCCAAGGAACCATCGCGTTACGCGATGGATATCTCATCAAACCCAAGAAAGGGCGGTGTCGCGATACGCGATCACCAGAACCCACTACTTCATCGCGTACCGCGATGACGTGGTCTGACAACACTCGACGCGTGTCCTCCACGTGGCGACACGTGAAAAACGTGGCAGGCCACGTGTCAACACGTGGCACACTCTGGATATAATGAGTCATAGCGATACGCGACGGCCAAGGAAGAGGGACCATCACGTATCGCGATGGGACTCAAAATCAGCTATAAATAGTAAGGGGTCACGACTTTCATTCCAAACACCACTCCACACTCTCTCTAGATATACTTTCTATATCTACCTCGGTTTCCGTGCCTCGATCCGATAATCACCACCACGTAAACCGTGCCATATACCAACGACATCTCGAAGTTTGTGTCAACAAATCCCGACGACGGCGCACCTCGTTTTGCGTGCCGAGCATCGTTTGGCGTGTCTAACCTCGTAATCCGTGCTAAATACCCGACGTTTCCTCGAAGTGTGTGTCACTCAAAGTAACCCACATTCTGCCTCGAAGTACGTGCACAACCGGGCAACCCCCGAACGTTGCCTCAATTTGCATGACAAGAAAAGTAGATCATGAATACCCCGACATTCGTGCAAGTCCGGAAGTGCTGCCGAAAGTCTAGATAATTATTAAGATAAGCAACGTAGGGGTTCTGCTCAAATAAAATATTATTATTTCAAGGCTTAGACCCTAGTCGGGGGTATAGCCTAGGCCTTGATCAATTAAATAGGAATAATTAAAATAAGATTTCTTTATGATTAAGAAATACAAATTATATAAACAAAGGTTATAGCTAAAAATAATCTCTTCATGATTAAGAAAGATAAGCTATTATCTATAAAGGGTATAGTCTAGTGTTTCGTTATGATTAAGAAACATAGCACATGATTAGAAAATAAAGAGAAAGAATTCATGTCCAAATGTTTTATTCAAACAAAAGATCATTCAAGGTTTAAAGCTATCAAAACCAGACTAAAGGTCTGTAGCCGGATTAAGAGACGATCTGGGTATTTATATATAAACCTATTTTATTATAGGTCAATCATTCATTCATTCACAAAGGTTTTCAAACGAGATCACCACATTATTCAGAACAAACAATCACAGGTGAATACGTTAAACATTTTTCAGTCAAAATAAACGGCTTGTTTATCTAAAACAAAGTCAGTCAAATAAAGTTTTACGGTATTACGTGATCCATATTAAATGTACAAAATAGAAAATAAAAGCAACTCAGACCGAGTACACATGTGTCTGGATCTACACATAATCAATGTAGTCTATCAATCAAGGCTACGTGGCCGCAAACTAGAGGTCATAATAAAAGTTTTCCAATGGGCGCCCGCTTCCGAAGAACCGTAATTGTGTGTGTATGGCAGTGGCACAATCCTAGAAACAGACGTTTCTGCTGAGCGTGTTCAAGAAAACTATCTTGTTAGTAAAAAAAAATTATAAAAATGTTTTTTAGAGTCAACGATTCACCAGCATATCGCTGACGTATTTTTCCCTAACACTTCAGGAAATAAATTTAGTACAGGTAGCAAGGAATTATAGTCATCTAGAAAGATAGATGCTCGCAAGATAGAGATGACTTTGTTTTAAATTATTAAAATATTGTAAACAATATTTAATCAAGTTTTATAAAATCAAACATGAGTTATAAATCAAAAATTCGGATATCTTTTTATCCGAGAAAATTTCCAAATAAATTTAAATTTTCTATTATTATAAATATAAGTTTTACAAATATATTAATTTTTCAAAATATATTATATAAAAATAAAAGACTTCCGCTAATAACCACAAACTCTGATATTTACAAAACAGGTACTAACTATTGGTCACACATCCAGATCTAAGATGGGGGTGTGACACATGTCCGGTTCGCGCTGTTTCTGTGATTCAGTTTTAGTTGTCACTTATGTTCCCGGTCAGCCGCCAGAGTCTTTTAATGTTTTTAAAATTTTTAAAACCGCCACCGCCTTAGATGATAAATATTTTTTTTAGTTTTGATGCAAAATATTTAATAAATTTTTCGGAATAACAATTTTAGTAGGTCCATAATTTATCAAAAGAATAAGAAAAAGAAAAGGAAACTTCAAATTATGAATAAAGCCTTCCTTCTCGAATTGACGATGAAAATGTTTAGCCGTCTTGATCTCACATATATATTTAAAGATTATACATTCATATGAAATAGATATGGGTATGTTTGGCAAAACTAGCTGGTTGTTGTAGCTGGAAGCTGCTAACTGGTAGCTGGAAGCTGGTGGCTAGAAGTTGTAGCTAGTAGCTGAGCTTTTTAGAAATATTTAGGTGTTTGGTAGGGTAGCTGGAGCTTTTAATAAAACTAGTTGGGTGCCCGCGTGGTGCATCGTTTTAATCCAAAACCTATTCTGACTTGACCCTTTAGACTCAAAACCGTACCAACATGAACCGAACTAAATTAGCCCTTTTTGCATCGACTCGTTACGACCCTAATTTGGTCTTACACATGACCCGGGCTTACCTCACTCGACTTGTTGTCGACCCTAACCAATATTCACATAATATGTAAATCTTTTAAAGTTAAAGAAGTATAACAATATGATACTCATATTAAAGAGAATAAAATGCTCGTTTTTATGATGCAATTTTTAAAAAAATATTAACGTGCGAAAAAGTTATGTTGTTTTAAAAAGTCATGGGGGTAGTTGGTTTTGAATATGGGTTAAATATGTAATTATTATATGAATTAACAAAAGATTATGAAAGTTCAAGTACCAAAATTATAAAATTTAAAATAGCAAAAGTTTGTAGCTTTTAGCTTCAAGCTTTTTCTCTTAACCTAAAAGCTTAAAGCTACTCTAATGCCATGTGTAGTGGAGGGGCTACAATTGGGGGCGAATTGTGACACGTGACGCCCAGTCAGTATGTAGTGGAAAATTGTTTTTGGGTGTAATGGTGTAGGGGCTACAAATTGGGCCCACAGTGTCTTTTTTTATTATTTTCTTTTTATAATTAAACTAATTAAATAAAAACCAATTTATTCAAATAATTAAATAAAAATGCATTAAAATTAAAAAGAAATACAAAAAAATACATAACTAAAAAAAATAATACATAACTAAAAATATAAAAAAACATATAGCTCGGTTGGCGTACATGTTTAGGTTCGGGTCGGAAAATTGAAACAGATAGCTCGGTTGGTTTAGGTTCATCGGGTTCCATTGTAAGTTCACGTTCGGTTGGTTTTGCGAACCATGGTATTGACCGAAAGGAGGGAATGGGTGGTTCGGGTTGTTTCTAGGATTCATTTTGCATATACATATATATACACGCACAACATATATACATATACATACATATATATATATATATCACACACACAACATATATATATATATATATATATATATATATATATATATATCACACACAACATATATACATATACATATACGTATATATACACACACATACATATAATATAATAATAATATTCTTCTTCTTCCACAGCGATAAAAACACCCCGCCCCCGTCCCAATTCGTCCACTTATCGCCCGGGGGGGCGGTGTTCGCGCCCAATCTCGCCCCAATTCGCCCAAGCTCGAGCCCCACTACACATGGCTTAACCAAACAAGACTTTTCAATAAATATGAGTTTTTTCTTAAAAGCTTTTAGCTTAAAGCTCTTAAAAGCTCCTAAAAACTCTTTGCCAAACATACCCATAGTAAAATATGATTTTAGATATGAAATAGATATAGTAAAATATGATTTTTGAAATTATAAATGTAACCTATAAAACTTTGTGCGTTTAAATTGTAGATATAGAACAACAGTAATTTTAGATAGGATGTTTGTTAGACGTCAACTGTTATATTAGTTACCTTTTACCCAAAAACAGAAATGATGACATCGTAGGCATTCGTATTCAAACGCATGAATAAGTGAGGTGATCGATACCAAGCCTAACATTGTTGTAGCTTTGTAGGACAACTGTGTGAGTTTGATGCATCGATCAAACATGTTACAATAATAGACTTTTATTAGTAACTTAAAACCGAGCTAATTAGATAGTCATATCGTCAATAACTTGGTATGCACATTCACATGAATATGTCTTTCTATTGAAGAGCAAATGTAAAAGATATTATAGGTGGTCTGTCTGGTTGAAAAATGGCAAACCACAACTAATTACTATATAGGATAAAATAAAAACCCACTTGAGTTGAGAAACTCTATAAACATATTTTCAACCATATGTTTTTAATTAAAATTAACTTATTGTTCATAATATAAGTTAATAAAAAATGTAAAAGTAAAATTATATTTTCTCTCTCCTGAAAACATGTTTAAAAGTTAAAAAATATGTAAAAAAAGTACGAAAATATTACATATGTAAAAAAAAAAACCGATGTTACATAGGGTTTTCTCAATTTAAAATAATTTTCATTCTATACATGCCCTGATTATATTTTTACAATTATAAGGCTAATTTTTTAGCTCAATATTTTAATATATTAATAATTTTGTTATTTAAACAATATAAAAGATCATATGGAGTTGAAAAATATATGACATTATCCTTCTTTTGATTTCAAAAAGCAAACAAATAAATCTTTGTATTTTCTAAGATGATACATTGGTAATCAGTGCGACTTTGTTATAGTTGGCCGAGTTTGCATTTTTAAGTTTGAAGGTTTTAGTAAACGAGTTCAACTCTGAGGTCCTAGCGAAATCGGAGGGTCGGGTCAATCGAGAGATGGGACACATGCATATGAGTTGTTTATTGGAAAATCTAAAATGGGTTTTGATAAAAAAAGAAAATGACCTCATGTTAAATTACTAAGTTGCACGAAAACCGTAAAACTATATTAATATGGAAAATCCTAGTCGTCTGAATTGCCAATAAAATCAAGCGCCTATAAGCTATTTGTTTGGTTCGACCATTTTTAAACCCATCAGACCATCTTTAAAAAATCCGACAGTTTAAAAAAATGTTGGAAGCACAATTTTGATTGTGCAGATATTAGTGGCGGCAACATGTAACAATGGTGGTGACGGCTATGTACTCTGGCCACCACAAGTAAAGGCGAATCAGGTGGGATCCAACAAACCCTAAACGAATCGAAAATATCAATAATTTATGCTCCACTACATATCTCCACTTTATTAAAAACAAAATTCTCATATTTAAACATCCTGAGATCCCTCATACGGCTAAGCACGATTTTATGGTACAACGCCTCATTTTCTAGGAATTTATGGAGAAGATGCAAAAATAGTGAGGTCCGACACGATTTAAACGAAACTGTGAGAACGACCATTTATTGTTTAAGATTGTGAGGACTGCCCTCTTATTGTTCAAGATGGTGAGGACGCTATTTTTTTTAAGATGATAAGGCTAAATGTTTATTGTACAAAATTAATGTGAGGACTGCCTGGTTACTAGTGGACGTGAGCTCAATTAAAATGAATTGCAACAAACAAGCCTTGAGTTTAAGTTTGAGCTCAATTAATATATGTGAAGTTAAAATCAACCTAGAATTGACATGCTATTGATAGTCATGAAAATTATAGCACAGTCCATCAATACTACACTCGGACAAAACAAACTTCATTCAAGAGCTCACATGAACTCTCACTAGTTTTATATTTTGACTAACATTTTATAAAACTTCTACTTGTTTGCAATCTGGTTCAACTAATTAAATAGGAGGAGGTTTAAGCTTCCATTTATCACCTTGGAGGAAGTTCTTGACGGAATACACATTAACATGATCAGCCGGAATCCGGTTACTCCAGTTCACCCTTCCCGCCATAACCGACCCCTTCCCGCTATTATTAAACTCCCCATAATAAAGTGTCTTCAACGCGAAATCATCCTTCCATGGCATCCACCCTTGTGGAGCGATCAACGCCTCCATCTTGCAACCAATGAACACGGTCCTTGAGAACTCCTTCCATGGCCTTCCAAGAAAGTTCTTGTGGACTTTCCGGACCACAAACGCTTATACGTAAGATGCTATATTTTTAGCTGAAAACAAATTATAATAATATCATACTCAAATTAAAGAGAATTAAATGCTCATTTTTATGGTGCAATTCTTTTAAAAAAATATTAACGTATAAAAAAGTTATGACCGTTTAAAAATCGTGAAAGAATTTGAGTTAAAAGTGAAATTATAAATAATATATAATTAAAAGATAGTTGATCAACGTTATAACTATTCTTTAAATTTCTAAAAGTTGATTAAAGTTGAGGAGATAAGATTGTAAATAATTTGAATCAATATGAAAGATACATGAAATTTAGTGTTAAATGACTAATTTACCCTTATGTAAGATTGTACTATATGTTTGAAAATTCATAAATTACTTAAAAATGGTGTCTTAATTTACCTATGAGTTGTGATGCATTATATACACTATAGATATAGATAGATACGTATAGCCACCAAAATGTTTATGGTTAGAGCTTGACTCACCAAATGTGGCCGTATCATATGTAGAGAGTCCAGGCTGACCCACATGCAAAGACCCTTTAATCACTGTCTTCCGCATCCCATCTCCAAAAATAACCAAATGCCTCTTCTCAATCCCAACCCTCACTGTCTCCTCGTAAACCCCTTTCCGCACTCCTATCACGAACCGCCACCCCTTACTCCAGTCAGGAGATGCGTCCACCGCCTTCTGAATCGACTCGTATTCACAGTCCCCGCCTTTACAAACCGTTATATCAGTACGAACCAATGAAGACGGAATCCCCAGTTCAACATCACCACCACCAGCACCAACACCCTCCCAGAACCCCTCTCTCTCGGTCTTCACCCGCTTCCATGATTTCGTTTCGTTCCCAAACACATCGTATGCCACCATCATGCTCAATGCATTGCTGGTGTAATTAATTACGGTATCCATAAACGACGCCACGCCAATAGTACTCGTATCATTTACGTCTTTAAGTATGGAGCAACAGTCGTACTGGTAGGTTAATGCTGCGCTTGTCCATGCACGGCCTTGCTTTAACTCACCATGTGTTAACATGGCGATTGTTGAGTTGAGACGGTAGACTGAGTTTTCGAGATGTTCGGCGCAGTTGTTGATGGCGGTGCTCTGGTTGGGGTTTGGATTGCGTTTGAGTATGGATTGGACCATGGGATGACCTTTACTGAGGGACAGGTAGGCTACGGTTAATGCGGATTTAATGATTTCCATTGCGTTTCCTTTATTAGGATAAAGGCTGAGTGAAGATTCGCATAGTTTTGGGTTCATGGTGGCTTTACAAGCTTGTTGGACCAGATCAGGAGTAGATGGTGCATCTTGTGTTGACTGCAGATGGTTGTGGCAGGAGGCACGGGCGGTTGGGTGGGTGGAAATGGAAAGAGTGATGAAGATGATGAAGATGATAGCCATTGAGTTGGTCCTGGCCATTGGTTTCATGTAATTCAAGATTTATATATAGTGGTGTATCAAGGTGCATGTCTAATTCAAGAACACATCAATGCAACTATATGTGATACGATTTAAAAATGATGATGATGTAATGTAACGTAGTATTAATAGATCAATAATTGTAGGTTGGGACGGAAGGTCGCCATCAATAAGTGAAATGAGCAATACCAAGCCGAACATGGTTGTGGCCTTCTGCAATAATTGTGTTAGTTTGCCATATGGAGAGTGTTTACAATAAGATCATCTTCATTGAGACATAAGTGAGGCATCCAAGTTGAGATGAAAATGGGTTGTGTTTAAGATGGTTTTAAGCAAGGTTATAAAAGTCGCTAGTCGCTAGTCGGGCAGTGTAGTGAGAACTAGCGATTAATCATGATTTATCTGATCGGACTTTGATGTATAGTTTTCAGTTTTATACACACAAACATACACATATTTTTATATGTAATTGGGGGTCGATTGTGGAGAGACTTTTAGTCCGGTTGTCAAACCGGCTACTATACGCACAGTTTTATCTTTAGCATTATCTCAGTCTTGGTCTATTCATCAGCTTGACGTGACCAATGCGTTTTTACATGGGACTTTGAATGAGATAGTTTAAATGTATCAGCCTATGGGTTTCCGCAATCACGATTATCCTGTTCACGATTGCCGTCTCAAGAAATCTTTATATTGTCTAAAATTGGCGCCTCGAGCGTAGTACCAACGCTTCACAGACTTCGTTTCTACCATGGGATTTGTTCAAAGTCGATGTGATAATTCAATGTTCGTATATCACCATGGTAACGACACACCATACCTTCTCATCTACGTTGATGACATCATACTCACCACATCGTCGAATGCACTTCGCCTCGGTATCATGGCCGAGCTAGCGGTTGAGTTTGCCATGAAAGACCTAGGGCAACTAAGCTACTTCTTGGGTATTTCGGTCAAACGCACCGGAAATCATTTATTTTTGTCTCAACAAGGTTATATGGGGGATATATTGAACCGGCCGAAGCCTAGCGCCAACGACGAGGTGGATTTTACGGATCCGACACTTGACCGGAGTTTAGCCGGAGCTCTTCAGTATCTTACGTTCACAAGACCGGACATATCGCATGCGGTCAAACAATTGTGCATTCATATGCATGCTCCTAAACTCTCTCATTGGAACGCTTTGCTCCGTGTCACCCGCTTCTTCAAGGCACTCTGGATTAGGATATTACTCTTGGCCCGTCGCATGCTCCTTCTTTACGAGCTTATACCGCCGCAGACTGGGCGGGTTGTCCAGACACTCGCCGGTCAACCTCAGGCTATTGTGTTTACTTTGGGGATAATCTGCTATCCTATCCTGGTCGTCTAAACGACAATCGACGGTCTCTCGATCTAGTGTGGAAGTTGAATATGGAGGCGTTGTGAATGTGGTGGCAGAATTTTCTTGGTTACGTAACTTACTAATAGAACTGAAACGTCCGATATCAACAGCCACCTTGGTTTACTGTGACAGCATCAACGCAATCTATTTATCAGGTAATCCTGTGCAACACCAAAGAACCAAGCATATTGAGTTGGACATCCACTTCGTTCGAGAACACGTTCGTCGGGGTCACGTTCGCATCGTTCACGTTCCTACCCGTTTTCAGATAGCAGATATTTTTACGAAGGGTCTCCCAAAGATATTGTTTGAAGACTTTAGGTCTAGTCTCAGCATTCGACCTCCTCCCACTTCGATTTCGGGGGTGAAATAGATACCGATTTATATTTGAATTATATTAAATGTATATTGATATTTATCTTTAGAATTAAAGTAGTAATCTATCCCGGGTTTCTCTTTGTGTTTATAGATTGTAAATCAATGAAATGGAGATCATTAAGCCAAATACTATCTTTTAGTATTAAAGAAAATCTCTTTAAAAAATAGATATAGTAAGATATGATTTTAGAAATTATAAATGTAACCTATACAACTTGGTTGGTTTAAACTGTAGATATAAAACAAGAGTAATTTTAGGTTCGATATTAGTTAGACGTCAACTGTTACTATTAGTCTATTAGTTACCCTTTTAACCCAAAAACATAAATCATGACATCGTAGGCATTCGTATACGCATATACTGGGACGAAAGGTCGCCACACCATCAATAAATGAAGTGATCGATACCAAGCCTAACATGGCTGTAGCTTTGTAGGACAACTGTGTGAGTTCGATGCATCGATCAAACATGTTACAATAATAAAATTTTACGAGTAATCTAAACCCGAACTAATAAGATAGTCATATCGTCAATGGCTCGGTATGTACATTCACATGAATATGTCTTTCTATTGATCAAGAACATATGTAAAAGATATTATAGGTGTTCTGTCGGGTTAAAAAAAAGGCAAACCACAACAAATCACTATGTATGAGAATTGATTATATTTTTACAAATATAAGGCTAATTCTTGTTTTTGTTTTTTAAATAACTAAAACATCATATGGAGTTGAAAAATAAATGACATTACTCTTCTTTTGATATCAAAAACCAAACAAATAAATCTTTGTATTAGAAAATAAATCTTTGTATTTTCTAAGATGATACCTTGGTAATCAATGCGACTTTGTTATAGTTTGACGGAGTTTGCATTTTTAAGTTTTGAAGGTTTTAGTAAACGAGTTCAACTCTAAGGTCCTAGCGAAATGGGAGGGCCGGGTCAATTGAGAGATGGAACACATATAAGTTGTTTTTTTGGAAAATTTAAAACACGTTTTGATAAAAACTTGAACTCAGGTTAAATTTCTAAGTTGCTCGAAAACGTAAAACTATATCAGTATGGGAAAAATACGCAAAATGTCAACTATAAAACCACTGGTATGTCAGTTTTACAAATCCTAGTCGCCTGAATTGTAAGCCGACAAAATCAAGACGCCTATAAGCAATTTGTTCGGTCCGACCATTTTTAAACCCATCCGACCATCTTTAAAAAGTTCGACGGTTTTTAAAAAAATGTGTGCAACACAATTTTAACTGTGCAGACATCAGGGGCGGCAACAAGTAACAATGGTGGTGATTAATGGTGGCTGTGTGCTCCGACCATAACAAATAGAGGCGAATAAGGCGAGATCTAATAATTTCTGACGAACCCTAAGCGAATCGAAAACATCAATAATTTATGCTCCACTACCTATATCCACTTTAGTAAAAACAAAATTCTCATAATTAAACATCCCGAGACCCCTCATATGGCTAAACACGATTTTATGGTACAACACCTCATTTTCTAGTAGTTTATGGATAAGATGCAATAAATAGTGAGGCCCGACATGATTTAAACGTAACTGTGAGAACGACCATTTACTGTTCAAGATTGTTAGGGCCTTCCTCTTATTGTTCAAGATGGGGAGTGTTTTGGACAAAAATCTGCTAATAATAATGTATCCAAATATGTTATGTGAGGTTTAGTGCTAAAACGGTAACAGTGATTATATGAACGAAATAGGGATGAACACTGTGAGTTGGTACGAGGAAAAACCCTTTGATCTTGTTCAGATCAAAAGAAAAAAACCCCGGGGTGATGACAAATCGTCGATCACCAATTTATTAATAAAAAGAAAGGGTTACAATGGTTTGGAGATTATGATCGATGTTACAAAGTAAACTAGTGAGTAGAGAGAGTAATTGCTTATGCTCTAGTGCATGTGAGTACAAGTGATTATGTCTAATCGATCATATCTCGATGTATATAAAGAAAATACATGTAACTAACATTCCTAACTATTCGCCACTATTCCACTACCCTTCCAACGTTCATTGACCACGTGCTGATAGCTTCCAGTAGCGATATTCATGGTGGACCAAGTCATATAGCCGTTACTTCTGTTGAACAATAACCTACACATATGAAACAATTGTTAATTATATTTACCTCTGAGGTTCCTTGATCTTTGACATGGTTCTGGAACTCTTCGGGGGGATAACTGATCCAGTCACATCTTCAAGGATAACATATCCTCAACATAGAAAATATCAGCCCTAACAATTGCCCCCAAAATGGCGGGTGATAGTGGAACACAGCTGTCATTTTGAATTTCAAACTTCTGCGAAAACTGGATGATGGAACGGTTTGCCAGAATTAATTACCATTTGGCTCTTGAGTTAATAATAACCACCTATATATGCCGCCTTATATCTTTATAATCACACATCCAATCGACGTATCAGGTATCCATCTTTTTCTTCTTTCATTTTCTTTGATAATAATGTCTATCACTTCATCTTATTTGCCTCCTTCTAAACCTTCCGAGCAATCTTCTGATGACTCTGAGTTGTCGGAGACGGAGCCACAATGTCTCATAGCCAACCCTTCTATCGAGATTTTCAAACTCGGATCCCGAGGTTGACGAGTTCCGTTCGTTGTTTCCACCGAAAACCCTATTCCGACCGTACGAATCCAGCGTCCGCTGCGATGTATACTCCAAAATCTGGGTGTGTTTTACGGCTTGTCCGTTCCTAATCGGCTACAGTTATCTGTTTCCCCCCTTTACTCAAATCTTCTTCGATTCCACCGGCATATCCTATATACAGGCTATGCCTATGGTTTGGAGGGTTCTTAGCACCATAGAAAGGATTATTGAAGATAAGAAAATAGACTTCGGACTTCAAGAACTGTCCCATCTTTACACACTCACTACCCACGATCCTGCCCGATTGATTTTAAAATCCAAGCCTCGACAACCCCACCCGATCTCAAAAGTCACTATAAACGATTCCTTCTGGAGGAATCAGTTTTTCTTTGTAAAACGTGACTCCATACCTGGGGGGAATGATCTTTCTTCAAAGTGGGTTAGAAATGGTAGGATTTTGGATCCTTAAAAATAGAAGGATCCTTGATGCTTCAAATTTAACTCCGAGTCTTTTCTTTGTTTGCAGTTGAGAACTTTACTTCTTTGGCGAAATTACCTGGAACAGAGGAAAGAACAAAACGATTCATCGAAGCACTGGATACCGAAGTTAGAACATTTCAAGCCCGATTCATCGAAGCTTTCTGTGAGATCTCCTCGGATTCGAATATGTCAAGTAAGTTTATTGAAAATTTTTAAATAAATAACACTGTATAGAGTACTTATCTGTTAACCGAGTATATGCAGGTTCTAAGAAGTCCCAAAAGTCCACTAGCAAGTTCTCTCTAGAAGACATCGACAGCATGCTCACACCTCAAGATGTTAAGAAAGAAATCCTCAAGACAGCCACCTGTTCCGAACCCAAGACTGCAACGACTAGAGCTAAGTCAGCGGCTTCCAAAAGAAAGAGGTCCTCTGATCCCGAAACCCATTATGACACAGTCCTCTCTGTAAGTATCTTGTATCCTGAAATCTTGAGTTTAAGGATCCAATATCCTACTGATCCTGATTATATGGTTGATCTCAGGCTATGAATGCCTTTAAAGAGCATTATGAAAAGATTATAGGCCAGATGAGTGACAAGCTATCTGCGTTAGGGAATGCGGTGGTTAACAAGGACAAGGCCTTATCCCAACTCAAGAAACATCTCGAGGATCAGGTATCCACAGTAGAAATCTAGCGCCAAGAGGAAGTCAAGCAAGCGATGGAAGATACCAAGATGTGGGCTGCCAGGTCAGTGCTTCAAGTGAGGATTAAGATGACGACAGAGGCCGGTGATCCCGCTTTTGATAAGGCAACCTGGAACGTGCAGAAGTGGAAGGCTAGCTTGGCGGCTCTTGGTGGTGATGAGGATATTGAGATGGCTGAGGAGGATGTTACCGGAACGAGCGGGGTTAAAGATGTGATTGAAGGCGGTGAAGGAGCAGGTGCTGCTGAGGGTGAAGATGCAGCATAAGTGGGCGATGAAGGATATAAAAGACAAGGCCCGAGCCCACTTTTTGTTTGTGTTGATGTTTTTTAAGGATAGTTTGGTTTATAATAAACAATAGTAAGTAGGGTTTAAGGATCATTGATCCTCAAGACAATTTCCAGGGGTACCAAAGGTGGATGGATCCTCTGTTGTGGGGATGAAACCTTTGGTGCCTCTGACTTTTAATTTCCTGCACTTAAAAACAATTAGTAACACCTGTTTAACCCGGGTGGATGGTCCATCTTTTGCATAGTGAAATCCGGGTTAAAGATTTTGGTAAGTCCAGGTGACTTATGCTTAATAATATTAAACTTTTAACTATCTGCTTGTTATTTATTTTAAAAGTTTGTTTGATATAATCTTAGCTTTATTCAAAGTTTTGAGAGAGAATTTTGAGTAAAAGATTTTAGGATAAAAGATCCTTATGAAAAATATTTAGGATAGAATATTCTTAAAGAATAAACTCTAGGATAAAGTATCCTTAAAATTTGGCAAAAGCTTTAATAATGGAATACCCTTAAAGGAATAACCTTTTAAATTAAAACATTTAAAATTGTTGCAACTAAGTCAATATAAATTCATTAATAGAGACCATACCAGATGGTATAGGTAGACCTAAGTTACCATAAGTATTGAACCTTCAATGATCCTTGAAGAAATAACCTTAGAATATTGAATCCATAGAACTTTGTCTCCATGATTGTTAGTGCACAGATTTGACACTGTGGATATGTTATCCTGGCATATGTTTTGGATCAGTTATCCTTAGCGTGTGTTCCAGATCCCGTCAGGATCAAGGATCCACAGTACTTATTATTTACAAACGGTTGTTCTCATGTGTAATCTAATATTTAGCAGGTATAACGATTAGAAGACTCAGTCTATCTACTAACTTGTAGACAAGAAGATATTTACGTATCTGGATCAATTATCCTTCTGAAGAGTTCCAGAGCTATGTCAGGATCATGGATCCTCGGTATTTGGTGCTATTAACGGTTATTTCTTATATGAAGGCTGATATTTATCAAGTGTAACGGCTCCAAGACCTGGTCTACCCCTTATTTCGCAGCCTGAGTGACGGAGCACGTGGTCAAAGTGGCTGTTACGTTTACATTGAAGATAAAGGCGGATTTTTAGGAAAATTAGTTAATAGCATTTATTATTAATAACTCCATTGAGTTATTATCTATTATATATAATTGAGATTATGATCAGTTATAGGACACATTGTATACACACACACCTGAGTATTCTCTCTATCACAGCTCACACATTTAGAATTATTGTACCACTGATCATAATCTCCACACTTGTAACCACCTTTTTATTATCAATATACTTGACGGGTGATAGTTTTCACCGTCCGAGGGTTTTTTGTGCCGGAGACCACGATAATCACATACTCATCGACCAAAGGTTACCTTGTTGATCTTTGACCGAAAAGAATCGACCAACGATTACTTAGTTAATCCTTGACCGAGGAAGTTCGACTAGAGATTACCTTGATAAGTTTTGGCCGAAGTAAGACTATCTTGGTTAAGGTCCCTCGTGATCAAATCACTGTGTTCACACAAATTACGATTACGCATCCAATATTATCGAAGTAGCACTATACCTCACATTTACGAATTTGGATACTGGATCTTTAGCATATTTTTATCCAAAACAATGATGAACTTAGAAAATCTGTTGCAAACAACTTATAACGTTAACTGGGATCAAACCCATTAAGCTGAGTATATGCCCAAAATAATAAACTGGGGACAAGCCCGTGCAACTGGGGACAAGCCCGTGAAACTAGGGACAAGCCCGTGCAACTGGGGACAAGCCCGTGAAACTGGGGACAAGCCCAAAACTGGGGACAAGCTCAAAACTGGGGACAAGCCCAAATACGGATGTTAACTGGAGACTCGCCCAAACTGGGATTTAGCCCAAATGTAAGATAACGTGAAAACGTTATAAACCGGTGGTATGGTACGTCTACCATAAGTCGTAGGATCCTCCATATAGCCGAAAACAACGAAATTGTCAGCCACTAAGCGTGTACTGGTCCCGCTGCCCCGGACTATACGTTGGATAACGTGCTCTCCAGGCGAGAGTGTAGAAACTCTATTTATAAGAAAGGTGAAAACCTTTAAACCTTAGAGGATATGACCATCAGAGATCATATCCAATCGTGGGCTAGGCCAAGGGAAATAGTATAGTACCTTGAATGTAAAGGACAGGCGATCAACCTCTTGGTTATTATACATCTCATTAATATCCTGCATTGATACTTAGAACTTGGAAGTAACAAATCGTTAAGAATATATTATCCATAAATTGAAAATTAATAAACTGAAATGGATAAAGGATATGATAAATTTTACCAATTTTGGGATCCTTGATCCTTTAAGTATAATATACCCTCACAGGATACATGACCTTGATCTGAAAGAGTACTTCTTGAGGTGGATAGCATTCCGTGCTCTTGGTAATCTATTGCCTTCCATTGTGAGCAAATGATATGCCCCCTTTCCTGCCTCCGACTCGATCTGATAAGGTCCTTCCCATTTGGGTGCTAACTTTCCATCAGCCGGACTGGTAGTATTTTGGAAGGCTTTCCTCAAAACTAAATCTTCTTCTTGAAATCTTCTGATTCTTATATTTTTGTTGTATGCCCCAGCTACCCTTTGTTGATAAGCTGCCATTCTGATCTTGGCCAGGTCTCTGAGTTCTTCAACAGTATCCAAGTCTTCAAGAAGGATTTCTTCATTGGCTTCAGGATCACGGATGCTCGTTCTAGCTGTAGGAACCACCATCTCTGTGGGAATTACTGCTTCTGAACCAAACACCAATGAAAAGGGTGTTTGGCCTGTTGCATTCTTAGGTGTTGTCCTGTCGGCCTAAAGAACATAAGGTAGCTCCTCGGCCCATTATCCTTTTTGGATCCTAGTTTCTTCTTCAAATTGTTGATGATGATTTTGTTGCTAGACTCCGCTTGACCATTAGCTTGAGGATGCACCGGAGTAGAGGTTATCATCTTGATGCCCCAGCAGTCACAAAAGTTAGTGGTTTTTTTCCCGATATACTGGGAACCATTGCCACAAATAATTTTCTAGGGGATACCAAATCTAGTAATAATATTTCTTTTAATGAAAGATATCACCTCTTTTTCGCGTACTTGAACAAAAGCTTTTGCATCTATCCATTTTGAAAAGTAATCCGTCATTGCAAGCATGAATACTTTTCCTCCTGGTGCCTTAAGTAGTTTGCCTACAATATCCATACCCCATTTCATGAAAGGCCATGAAGAGGATATAGGATACATAGGTTCTGCTGGCTGGTGAAGGATGTTTGCATGTCTTTGACAATCATCACATTTCTTTGAATATTCCACTGCATCTCTCTTCGTTGTTGGCCAGAAGTATTCTGTTCTTAGAATCCTAGAAAACAGGGCTCTACCTCCGGTGTGATTACCACAATCACCTTTGTGAAAGTCTTTAAGCACCTCTTAGATTTCCGGATCCTCGATGCACCTCAAGTATGGACCTGCAAGAGATTTCCTGTATAGCATATCATCTAATAAAATGTATTGTGATACCTTGAGTTTGAAGGATTTGGGATTCTTGGTAGTTGGAGTCTCTCCTGTTTGAATGTACTTCTTGATTGGGAGGATCCATGATTCTTGATTATTCGAGGATAATGGATCCCAAAGTACAATTTCTTTGTCATTCGTTATCTCCCAAACTTCTTGTTCTCCTATTGCTGGTGAGAGAATATGAATGATTGGAATCTTCGTGTCTTCTGGAATTTTCAGAGATGAGGCTAAATTTGCCAAAGCATCTGCCCCGGCATTCTCTTCCCTTGATACCTGTATAATACTAAACAATTCGAAGGATTTTGATAGTTTCTTCACAACATCTGGATATTTGATTAGTTTTTCTCCTTTAACAACATATGAGCCATTAAAATGGTTAGCGATTAATAATGAATCTATATATACTTGAAGATACTTGATCCTCATACACTTAGCTAATTGCAAACCTGTGATCAAAGCCACATACTCTGCCTCATTGTTGGTTGCTTGAAACTCACAGGCTATAGACTGGGGTAATATGCCCCCCTGTGGCGATTTCAGTAGGATCCCTAATCCTGTTCCTCTTACATTGGAGGCTCCATCGGTGAAGAGTATCCATGGATCCTTAGTCTCTTCTAGTTGTTGGACCTCCAAGTCAGCTTCTTTCTGCAAGTCACTACTGAAATCAGCCACAAAGTCCGCGAGTTCTTGTGACTTGATGGTTGTTCTTGGCTCATATTGAATATCAAATGCGCTCAGTTTCACAGCCCACTTGGCCATTCTACCTGACAACTCTGTCTTTCTAAGGGCATTCTTAACAGGATAATTAGTTCTCAAAACAATAGTATGAGTTTCAAAGTAATGTCTTAATTTAGTAGAAGCCATAATAAGTGCAAGAATTAACTTTTCTAAATGAGAATACCTGGCTTCTGCATCTAGAAGACTTTTACTTACATAATAAACGGGATGTTGTTCACCTTCATGTTCCTTCACAAGGAAGACACTTACGGCATTTTCTGACACAACTAGGTACAGATATAAGGATTCTCCATCCACAGGCTTCATTAGAGCTGGGGCTGAGGATAAGTAATCCTTCAAAGCTTTGAACGCTGCCTCATTCTTTTCCGTCCACTCAAACTTCTTATTCTTTCTAAGAATGTCGTAGAAATCTTTGCACTTCTCGGTGGATCTTGAGATGAACCTGTTGAGAGCGACTATTCTTCCTGTGAGCCTTTGGACATCCTTGGAATTTGTAGAAGACTTTAAGTTGATGATGACTTCAATCTGTTCGGGGCTTGCTTCAATTCCTCTTTTAGTCACCATATATCCCAGAAACTTTCCAGCCTTAACACCAAAGTGGCATTTTGACGGGTTTAGTTTCATGTTATATTGGTCAAGGATATTGAATGCTTCTTCAAGGTCTCTAAGGTGATCCTTAGCTTTCTTTGACTTTACCACCATGTTATCTATGTATACCTCCATATTCTTGCCCAACTGATCCTTGAACATCATGTTGACTAGTCTTTGGTACGTTGCCCCTGCATTTCTTAGTCCAAACGGCATAGCAATATAACAGTATATGCCGGTAGGAGTCATGAAGGCTGTATCCTCTTGATCAGATGGTTCCATCTGAATTTGTTTAAATCCAGAGGAAACATCTATAAAGGTAAGCATTTATTGTCCTACCGTTGCATCCACCATGGAGTCTATATGTGGTAACGGGAAAGGATCCTTGGGGCATGCCTTGTTTAAATCTGTAAAATCGACACACAACCTCCACCATTCTTTTTGAAACAAAAACCACATTAGCCAGCCATCGAGGATATTGAACCTCTCTGATCATACCGACCTTAAGAAGTTTTTCAACTTCTTCTTGTATGATCTTGTTCCTCTCAGGAGCGAATTTTCTTCGCTTCTGATGGACGAGTTTAATAGATAAATCGAGGCCTAATTTATGAGTGATTACCTCCTTTGAAATACCTGTCATGTCTGAATGTTTAAAGGCAAAGGTAGATTTTCTTCTCCCTAAGAAGGATACCAAATCCTCCTCGATCTCGTTGGGGATATTGGATCCTAGGAACGCCTTTATATCTGGATCCTCGGGGTCCAAGTATACTTCTTTAATGTCTTTCTCCCGAGCTTCCAGTACGTCCCTAGGATGTTGTTGTGGTTGCTATGCTATAGTTTGTTTGGCTGTTGGCTTCATTGATGAAGAATAATAGTTCTTAGCCTCCGCCTGATCACCAACTATCTTCACAACTCCCCATGGGGTAGGTA
>NW_027501897.1:0-60734 GCF_021521415.1 Bidens hawaiensis | reverse complement strand
ATTAAAATTTGAAAAAGACCAAGTACTTTTAATAAATCATATAAGTTATATCTACATATATTTTAATAAAAGGAAATAACCATGGACACATGTCACTTGCAGATTCATGCCTAGCCTAAATTTCCCGCTCAAGCTATTCTTTTATTTTTAATAAAAATATATTTAGGTCAGTGTAATCAAAACATATTAATTCATCCTTTAATCAAATAACTAATCAACTAAATTATAGGGATTAAAATATGCGGGTATTTATGTCAATATATCAAAATATTTATATATTTAATAAAATCATTTCTACCTTTTTTTATTAAATCGATTTATACATACACTTTTGAGCGTATGAGATGAATGTTATAAAATTCAATAAACAATATCTATAGGTTTAAGATGATAAAGACAAGAAAAAATTATGAACGAATAACAATTTTATTCTCACATATGTATTCAACCTCCATAGGTCCATGGAGTTTTAACCCATATATTTCGAAATTGCAATACAAAAGCGTACTTTATTAATGCTAATTTTATATACGATGTTCTTTTTTATGTCATTAATAATGAAATATCTTATCATATTTTATTAGAGTTCGCTATTCCATTAGAAAATGTAACTACAACTTATAAAATCACCAGATGCATCTTTTTCATTATTATGAATAAATTGCGTGAGACTATAATTCCATTAGCAAGTAGGTATCATGAACTTAAAAAACCATTTAATTTGATAAAATCTAGGTTTTTCCTTTCTTTTTTAATTTAGCCATTTAATTTCGATAGCTTAAAGTGTATTTCTTTTAAACATCTTGTGCATCATATGGATTCTAAAAGCTAGTAAATAAATAAAAGAAACGCATAGACGGGATAACACAAAGTCGACTTCGAACACCAGCAAGTCATGGTAGCATATGCAAAAATGAGTTTTTTTCGAAATTGTAGTTATTGAAATCTTATTTACGATCCACAATGCCCCAACAAAGAATTAGCTGGTTGGCAAGTATAGCTATCAAGAACGGAACATTAGAGAGCATAATGTGAAGAATTGATTCACCAATTGTTATCAAGAATGTTAGGAAAGCTTCACAAATCCTCAATTAACTATTAGCCTATTCAGTATGCCATAAACTCATTTCTAATACCATGATTTTGCTAATAGTTATGTTTATCTCTATAACTTTAATCGGCATATAAAAAATGTGTTTACATATACAAAAGGTTTTAGGGGCATATATTTTCTGACTCGGCCGGGGCATGTGAATTCTCAGAGCCGGCCCTGCAGCCTTGGTTCTTTAGGCTTCAATCAGCTTTAGACACAGTTGATCTATGGTCAGGTTGTGCATCCAAAGAAGTTTTTTATTCACGTTCTATAGCTTTTTCCCTAGTCAGAGCTGACCGGTCTTTGTAAGCTTGTTTTAGCCAACCAAATGATGTACCAGCCGATCTGTAATCGGATCGTGCATCGACCATGTAACTTTTGTCCATTTTTCTGTGACTGATTTGTTTTTCTTGTTTGGTCAGTTGATCATTTATTCATTCCTGGTAAATATTTTAGAATGTAGCATATGGACATATAATAATTATTTAGTATTTGCATCACATGTTGAATTTCATTAAAATCATCACTAATGTGAGACCATGTATGCGCAAACAAGCTTCTTGTTCTGAGTAAAAGTATATAAAGTTTTGCTACTGCTAACTAATGCATGTTTAATCTATAACAGAAGAATTTAAATGTCAATTACTGGGAAGCTGAATGCTACCGGATTGATGCAAAAAACAAGAAAGTTTACTGTCGTTCAAGTCAAGAAGATAAAGAAGAATTTGTTGTAGACTATGATTACCTGGTGGTTGCAATGGGAGCTCGTGTTAACACATTTAACACTCCCGGTGTAGAAGAAAACTGTCACTACTTGAAGGTATTAAATCACTCATCAACTCTCCCATTTACATAATATAGTTTGACTTATTCATTTGATCAAATTAATTCAGGAAGTTGAAGATGCTCAGAAGATCAGGAGGACTGTAATAGACTGCTTTGAAAAGGCAAGCTTACCTACTTTGAGTGATGAAGAGAGGAAACGAATCCTTCAATTCGTTATTGTTGGCGGTGGCCCAACTGGAGTCGAGTTTGCAGCCGAGCTTCATGATTTTGTGTCTGAGGATTTGGTGAAGTTGTACCCGTCCGTTAAAGATTTGGTCAAAATAACACTTCTTGAGGCAATCCGACCATATCTTGAACATGTAAGCTCATATTCGGGTATAAAACAGCCAATGTTACACTTTCTTTTGGGTGAAATTACATTTTTCGTTCCTTAGGTATATACCAACTTGTAAGATGTGTCCTTAAACTAAGGTAATTACAAAAAAAACATCCTTCACCTGCAAGTTGTAACAAATTAGTCCCTTTCCACTAACTGGTGTTAAATGTTATGTTAGTTTTTTTTATCTTTTCTCTCTCTCTCTTTTTTTTTAAAAATGAGAGGACAAAATGTGTTATTTCCATAAACTAAGGTAATTACAGAAAACATCATGTATCTAAAAGTTGCAACATACAACCTGTCCTTTTCACTAACTGGTGTTAAAATTTCTGTTAACTTTTTATAAAATGACTATTTTACCCTTACACCTAAATGATAAAATGTGTGATTTCTATAACTTTTTACTTTCTAAGTGCAAAATAGTCCATTTTGTAAAAAGTTAACAGAGTTTTTAACAGCAATTAGTGGAAAGGGCATAATGCGTTATAACTTTTCAGATAGGGGGATGCTTAATTTTTGTTGCCTTGGTTTATGGACACAGCCTAAAATTGGTATATACCTGAAGGATGAAAGATGTAATTTACTTTAAAAAAATTTGTGTATTCTAATGCAATTGTTCTGTGCAGGTTTGACAAACGAATCACGACTTTTGCAGAAAATAAGTTTCATAGAGATGGTATAGATTTAAGGACCGGGGCAATGGTTGTGAAAGTGTCAGATAAAGAAATTTCAACCAAAGTGCTTAAAACTGGGGAGATCTCTACTATACCTTATAGCATGGCGGTCTGGTCAACTGGTATTGCTACTCGTCCTGTTGTAGTGGATTTCATGAAGCAGATTGGTCAGGTATTCTTCACTAAATTGCCGGTTTCTGTTTCTATGTTCATTATTATATCAACTTATCTCGTAATAAATTTTGTCTTTCATATGTAAATAGGCAAATAGACGCGTATTAGCTACTGATGAATGGCTTCGAGTGGAAGGAACCAACAGCATATATGCGCTTGGAGATTGTGCTACAATCAATCAGCGTAAAGTCATGGTACATTTACAATTACACCCTTATATATGTTATTACTGACATTAATAATGTCTTGCTATATATATTCTGAATATGCAATATATATCAGGAGGATATTTCAGCCATATTTAAAAAAGCAGACAAGGACAACTCGGGAACACTTACGGTTAAAGAGTTTCAAGAAGCACTTGATGACATATGTGACAGGTATCCCCAGGTGAAACTTTATCTGAATAACAAACATATGAGCAGTCTGGTGGATCTACTCAAAGAATCCAAAGGAGATGTTGCAAAAGAATCGATCGAACTGAATGTTGAAGAATTTAAATCGGCTCTTTCTCAAGTCGATTCACAGATGAAGAATCTTCCAGCTACAGCTCAGGTATAATATATCAATACTACTAGACTAATCATTATTCATTAAGGTACGGGTTTTGTTTTTGCTAATGCGGTCCAGCGACGTTTCACAGGTTGCAGCTCAACAAGGTTCTTATCTTGCTGACTGTTTCTACCGCATGGAAGAGTGCACAAAGAAACCAGAAGGTCCTCTGCGTTTTAGAGAATCCGGCAGACATAGATTCCGTCCCTTCAGGTTCAGTTTTTACGTCTTTTGACTTTCAGAAGTCAACATGAAGTCAACTAAAATCTCATGGTCTGTATACAGGTATAGGCATCTTGGTCAATTTGCTCCATTAGGAGGAGAGCAAACAGCAGCACAACTCCCAGGTGATTGGGTGTCTATTGGCCACAGCTCTCAGTGGCTTTGGTACTCTGTGTATGCAAGGTAAACCCCCCCCCCCCCCAAACTACTGACTTAACATAAGACGATAGTTTGACTTTGTTTACTTTTGTTTAACCTGGCATATATAGCAAGCAAGTCAGCTGGCGTACAAGGTCGTTGGTGGTGTCGGACTGGATGAGGCGTTTCATCTTTGGGAGGGATTCAAGTCAAATATGAGTTGACCTCAACAAATGCAATATATGCAATAAGTCCTTAATTTTGTGGCTGTCATAAAGGCAGGTTTTGTTTCATGATCTATATATTTTTTCAAATTCATTTTTGTTTTGCAAGCGTATGCTGCTATCTGTTGCTAATTTGTTCTGTTGAGAGTTTAGAATAAGAAGCGACGTCAATCGTAAATAACATTCAGACAAGGGTTGTTAACAACTTGTGCTACGAAATCGTAGGTTTCGATTTAATTTTTTGTCGTGTTCTTTTATATTACTACAAGTCATTTTGTATTACATGGGGCCAAGAATGCAGGAACTAATTTTAACTAACCACTAGAAAGCAATTTTCGGCTTGTAAAAGTCTGTTGAACCGTTTATGTTACGCCCTTTAAAGTGTTTTTTGCAGTTCTCAAAACTACTATTACAGTTGTTAAACCGGATGGTAATTAGATTGGTAAATTCCAATTTGATAGTTTCATATCCGTTTATGAAACTGTGTCCCATACCTGCATGGACACATGCTTACTCATTACCTATTGTGTGTTGCATATGTCACTAGTTTGTTAGAAGTCAGTCACCTATTGGTATTTTAAATTGCATTTTTTACTGTTCCTTTTTCTTTTGGGGGCTATGTATGGTTTACTAGGTATGGTTGGTTGGTTGGTTGAAAGAGAAACATGGATATAGAAGCTAAAAAGTCATATTGAGATTACTTTAGCATTTGGAAGTCGGATCGGGTATCACTTAATATTACATCCATCTCATACTTGGATCGGGTATCACTTAATATTACATCCATCTAATGCACATGAAGATTTATAAAGCTAGTCACATACTTGTTTCCATACCTGAATACCCGTCACACTACCTACCCGATTGATTCATGTTTGTTCATTAAGTTTGGGTGTCACGTATCCGAAGATTTATAAAAACTAATCATACTCGTATCCATACCCGAATACCTATCACATTGCCTACCCGATTGTTTCGAGCTTGCTCAATGGGTTTGGGTTTGCTTGAGTAGACGATTACGTTTAGACGCAAACACATGGGTTGTAATTCTATTTTTTATTTGGTTTGTTTTCATATGTAATATAGTTTTCTAGGATAGCTTATTGTTTTTATTATTGGAGTCTGGTATGGACACTAAGATACGTCATAGGCTTGCTAGAAAAGGAACAACTAACACAAGAAATCCGAAACTAGGTTGATGAACCCTTCTTGCTACAAGACAAAAGGTGTTACTCTATTTGTGTTTCTAGCGAGACCACTTTATTGAAACCGATGGTAAAAGTTTTTTCTTAAAAACAAATTTAAATCTTTAACTCAATACTTTTTTTTTCAACCGAAGGACAATTGGTTGATAAAATGTCATGCGTGAGTTGGGAGTTTTATTAAAATGGGACTTCATGCGGTGGGTTTCCCTGGAACAATGTTATTTGTGATTAATGCTATGGGTGACCTTTTGACAATGAATGTACCCGAATAACCTGACTTTGTTGGGAATTATAAAAACCGATACTTTCATTGACTTACTAGTTTTTGACTTGATATGATGACATTTTTTTAGTGTATTGACATATTTATATTGTAGTTTAGAGGTTTGCCTGCCATGTTTTACATTTCTTAACATATTTTATATTGGAACTTTGAGCTTTTAGGATATTAGTTATAAAGTAAATTTAACTGTTGAAATTGACTTAAGTAAACAAAATATAATTAATGCAACTATTTGTTTTCACGTAGACACAAAACTATTGTTATAAAGAAATTTGGTCTTCGGATATCCGGGTTGCTCGCTCCTTGAAGTACTCGAGTGGTGTCCTACCCTCATGCATCTTTCATGATTTATTTCCTATGTAATGTTTTCTAGAATAGTTTATTATACTTATTGGAGTCTACCAAGATACACCATCTGCTTACTAGAAAAGGAAAAAGTCTGAAATTAGCTTGTTGAACACTTCTAGCTACAAAACACACAAAAAGTATTCCCATATCCGTGTTTTTAGCTAGATGTTTTTTATTAAAAGTGGTAGTAAAAGTTCTTTCATAAAACAGTTTTTGAAAAGGTTTAGGTAAAATATATTAATCTAAGCCTTTACTCAATACTTTTTTAACACTTTGCCAAGACTTCCTTGACTTGCTAATTTTTGACTTAATAGTGACATTTTCGGTGTCACTAATGACCGTCATTGTCATTGTAGTTTATTAGACTTTGGCCTTGTTTAGATTTTCTGTTAACATTTTTATATTAAAACTTTGAGCTTTTAGGCTATTATAAAGTAAATATATGTATATTTTTTTTGAATGACCGACAAAATTTTTAATAAACTACCAGGACTAGCAAGAAGCTAGAGCCGCTAGCAAAACCACCAATTACAATTATAAAGTAAATATTAACTGCTGAAATTGATTTAAATAAGGAAATTATAACAAATGCAATTATTTGTTTTTTAGAAACTTGAAGCTTACTCAAAGGATCCATCCAAGAAGGCAATCACTACGTTGAATAAATTTGTTCACATATTTGGCCATTTTTACCAAACCTTTGATAGCAACCAGCTCCACTCAAGTCTCAACACACCTTCATAATTTGTTGGATTGTGAAGAAAGCCAAAATAAATGTTTTTTAACCAAGCATTTTGGACATATGTATTTGAGGGATCGATCATTACAGAAACTGAAATAAAGGAACCAATTAAAATTCATGTATGATTAAATATTAAATGAAAATTGTATGTGTAAATGATTATATATGGACACTTTCTGCTCGTGATATAGTGAACGGTTTCAAGGATTATGCTTTAACAAGGTTAGTAAGTAATGCACTAAAAACATGTTAAGCAAATCACTATTATTATATATCTTCTCAAAGTAACCGGTTGATGTAGTGGCGTGTACATAAATTTTACATTTTTTTTGAAGGATTTTATATATTCATTTGTTTGAAATAAAGTTCAATATCTTATATATTAATAATCCTTTAGGAAAGTTTATATTTCAATTATTTGGGTAAATATATGTTTTGTAGTGCTATATATGAAGGATCATCAATTGCCTCCTATACAAGCTAAGGAAACAAAGCCTGATCATTCATTGTTTATCTTCAAAGATGTTGATGACACATGCATATGTAACGAATCTTACATATGTTGATGATGTGACCTTGATGTGAAACAACATGAATAATATTAAACAAATTAAGAATTATCTTAATACGAAGTTTAGTATTAAAGACCTTGTGTTAAAGTAATTTTTTTTTTGAGAATCGAGGTTGCTCGAATGAAAAAGGATCTAGTTTAAAGTCAAAGAAACTTAACAATATTTTTAAACTTGTTATTTTCATATGTTTGTATATAAATTACATCTTAAAAAAAATAATACGTGAATCAACTTTTATAATAGGTGTAATAGCCATATAATGCAAAATGCTATATAAAGTAGCAATATTCATAAAGTTGAGAGACTAGATAACAATAAGTACTTTTAATAAAACGTTATTTTTATAAATTATAGACACTTAATTAAGCGTAATATATATCGAAATGAAAACAAAATAAAATTGTTTGTTGGTAATAAAGGAACATGCTTTGGTCGGCGAAGGTGGCTTCCCTTGCAAATTAAGATAAAAAGCATATACTAATATATAACGAATTTAAGGCCACCTTCCACTTTGATGAAAGATTTGATATACAATATAATTATATAATTCATGATAAAAACAATTATAACAAAAGTTGAGAAGCTTGTTACCAACTCCCCATGCCAGTTATACAAAAATCGTTAAAATATGACGTGTAGTTTTGAAGAAACACTAAGTGATCCCGACAGATTAAGGATAATCTTAGGGTTAAGTAGATGTTTCCCACGAGGGTTAGGTCCGGCTAAGATGGTTATTCTTTTCAACCTGCAAAACAGACACCGTAAGCTCGTCACTGAGAAGGGGGGGGGGGGGTTTCCTCCTTGTGACCATCCTCCGGCGTGAGAATCAGACTAGGTTGCTCTGAATATAAAGGTATATAGAGAGAAATAGCTAGAGAGAAGATGATGATACCATTACAGGGTGTTGGCGTATTTATAGCCGAAGGTAGGTTTCCAAGCAGGTACGGCCAGCTGTATATAATATTCATTTTCCACCAACTATGGGCTACGTTCGTGCCACGATGGGAGTTGGTGGGTAGGCAGCGGCTGATAGTGACATTTTGTACTGGAGCGTGCTCCTCCTCGTACTATTGTCAGTGAGCTGTCACCCTGTGATTGGTTCATAGGTTGCTTTTGTCAGATCTTGTCTATTTGTCCATACCTTGGTAGGTATAGTACAAAAGATCTTCTAGAAGCGTACGGACTGGCTCTTTTGGGCGGGAATATTCTCGCCCTGCTCATTCCTTCTTCAGGTGACATTGCTGAAGTATAAGAGTTAGTGCCTTATGCGTGTAGCCTTACTGTTAGTGCGGGTAGCCTTCCTTCTTGGCTTGCACCCACAGCTGCGGGGACAAGCAGGGTACTGTACCAAGGGAGGCTTTCCTGCGGGGACAGCTGGCTTACTGCGTGTAAGGTCTTCATCTCTCTGAGCATGGTGGGTCCTGCGGATCCAGTTGGTCTTTGCGCAGACGTACCTCTTCAAGGTGAGTCTTGCGGGTCCAACTGGGCTTTGCGAGGACCTACCTCTTCAAGTTTTTTCATCAAACGGTAGGGGTTTACGCTTCGTTCTTCTTATATGGGAATCTAAGGTTCCCATTAACGAAGTTCGTATACCGTGTTTTGGAGAAACACGGTGTTCATTTGACAGAGGTGCACCCAATGGCAATTGCTAAAGTTCGCCATTTCGAATGGGTGTGCCGTATTTTGGATATCGAGCCTCGAGTCGACCGCCTGATGACCTTCTATACTTGGAGGTGCGTCCAGGGTTGGTATACCCTTGTCACTCGGATCAAGGGTTTGAAGATCTGTACTACTGAGCGTAGTCTTCGTTCTTGGAAGCGGGAATTTTTCTATATTTCCGCTCGTGTCGTTCCCATTGCGATGACGTTCAAGAATGGGAGGGCACTTCCTAATCTTTCGGCTTCCAACTACCAGGAGACGGAGTGGTTCACCAAGATTTCCCAGATTCAGACTCCTGTTTATCGCTTCGCGGAGTCTGGGATGGTCATGCTTGGGATGAGTCGCGCGTGGAAAGATGCCGGGTCTGGGACGCCGCAAATACCCATCGTTCTTGAATACGGTTTGAACTATATTCCTTATGGTATGCCCCGTCTTTTGTGTTTGTTTAGGGTTGTCCTTTTAACATTGTTATCATTTTTATTTCAGAGGGGAACGACTTACAGTCGCTTTTGCACCCGCTGGAGACTGGTGGTCCCATGCGGTTGGGTACTCGTGATCTTGATGAGAACGAGTTGCCCGTTTTGGAGAAAACTGCGGATAGATTCGCAGAGGTCTACCCGCCAGGCCATGACATTTTAAGCGTCACTCGGCCAGGTAATGAGTTCTTAAATCCTCGTCCTCTTCATGCTCACACTTTTGCTGGAATTCCTCTGATCTTGTCATCTTCTGATGAGGGATCCGCAGATGGGCCTTTTATTGTAAGGAAAAAGAAGGCGGCCAGCGTGAAGGGCAAAACGAAGGTTGCTACCTTCGTTGACTTGGGGAATAAGTCTGATTCCGAGACTGAAAGTGAGGAGGCGACGAGGAACCTTGGTGGTGGTGACGAGACTATTGTCTCAGAGGTTGAGACAACGACTGTCACTTCCAAGTCGCTAAGCATTGCGAAGGTAACTGGCGTGAAGAGGCCATCTTCATCGGGTCCATCTCCGCTTATCAGGGCTTTCAAGATCAAGAAAACCAGTAAGTGTACTTTTTGTGTACCTTTTCCGCATCTCCTTCCGCCTTTTTTTTTGATATATTAAAAAGTTTCTTTGTGCAGAAGTAGACTTATCTGCTTTTGAGGGGAGTGGTGTGGGTGGAGTTGGTTCAGGACCCAAGACGATAGGTTTGGTCAACCTATCCGAGGCGATGACCCAGGCGGCTGCGCCTGTTTCTGGTACTGGTTCTGTTGCTTCTACTGTTGAAGCAACTGTTCCGGTTATGACGTCGTCTGTCATGGCTGCTGTGCCGACGATGGCGTCCACTTTCGTTGCTGCGTTGAGCAGTTCAACTTCTTCGCCAGCCGTCAGTGCCATATTTACCACGTCATTCACCGGACCCGCGGTGACTTTCTCCATGAGCTCATCTGCGATTAGCTCATCTGCGGCGACTTCAATGGTTATGAGTTCATCTCAAATGAGTTCATCTCCAATGGTCTCTATGGCATCAACGACTACTTCGTCCTTGGCCAGTTCTTCAGGTATGTTTAGAGTTGGGACCTCTAGACTTACCTCTGTTGATGAGGGGGTCCGATCTTTGCCTCCTTCCCATCTCCTTGACCTCTTGGATGGGTATCCTTTAGGTTCGGGTGATGGGTTTAGTGGCTATCGGCCTGTTATCGACCCTACAGGTGCGTGGGGTTACTTTGGCCTGTTATCCATCCTTAGTCATTTTTTCTTAACTATTTTTTTTGTTGTTGCAGTTTCAGATTCCAATGAGGTCTATGCCCCAAGGTGGAATATCCGCCGAGGGACAACTCTCAGGACGGCTGCAGACTGCGTCGACTGGACGCGCCATGCCGCTTCAAGTGGTGCATTGGGGGAGGCCATGGTTAGTTACCAGGAAGGCCGGTTGTCCACCGAGCTCCGAATTCTACTCGCCCGGATGCAGCCGCGTGTCGAATTACTTTGTCGTGAAAACGATAAGTTAAGGACTGCGCGTAGCTTGGAGGGGGCTCAGGTGCGATCGCTGAGGGAAGAAAACAAGAAGCTTGCCGCCACCGCTGCTGAGAGGGAAAAGGCCTTCAAGGACCTTGAGGCCGAAATGCAAGCTAGGCATGAGGCCCGTTCCAAGGCTACTCAAGCTGTTAACGAACAGCTTAGGTTGGCCAAGGAAACCGCGCGCAATGCGACTGAAAGGGCCTCAAAAGCTGAAGCTGTTGCTGAGCCTCTACGCGCTGAAAATGAAGAACTGAAAGCTAAACTGGAGAAGCTTCAGCAGGCTCATGAGGCTTTGGCTCTGGAGGACGCCAAGAAGCTACAGGAGCTCTTGGATCAGAAGGGTGTGCTTGATCGCACTGAGCGTAAGCTTAAAGGCGTTGAGGAGGCTGCTGCCAAGGAAGTGTTGCTTTCCAACCTTAATAAGAATGAGGCCGAACGCGCACGCGATCAAGCTCAAGCTACCCTTCAAGAGTCCTTGTCCAATAACGATTGGCTTCTACGAGAAGCGTTGCCGCAGGTATGCATAGCTCAATTATTCTTTGCTTTTTGCTTTTTGTTTTCTTTGTACTTAGAAAAGTTTTTTTTTTGTAGGTTGTGCATCAGATTTTCGCGAACACATCCTATGATGATGCCATGAGCGCAGCCCTTAACGCTTCTCATGAGGATGGAGAGAAAGCTGGTTTCTTACTTTGTCTAGGATTTGCAGAGAAAGGCATCTCGCCTTCCAAATTTCCTCTACACGATGTTGATACTGAGGCTGCCTACGAGAGAAAGGCATCTCGCCTTCCAGTTTTATGTTTGAAAAAACTGAGAAAGAAGAGTAAGTTCTAACTTAATGCACGGATGGCGTCAATGAAGAAACACTAAGTGACCCCGACAGATTAAGGATAATCTTAGGGTTAAGTAGATGTTTCCCACGAGGGTTAGGTCCAGCTAAGATGGTTATTCTTTTCAACCTGCAAAATAGACACTGTAAGCTCGTCACTGAGAGGGGGGGGGGGGTTCCTCCTTGTGACCACCCTCCGGCGTGAGAATCAGACTAGGTTGCTCTGAATATAAAGGTATATAGAGAGAAATAACTAGAGAGAAGATGATGATACCATTCCAGGGTGTTGGAGTATTTATAGCCGAAGGTAGGTTTCCAAGCAGGTACGGCCAGCTGTATATAATATTCCTTTTCCACCAACTATGGGCTACGTTCGTGCCACGATGGGAGTTGGTGGGTAGGCAGCGGCTGATAGTGACATTTTGTACTGGAGCGTGCTCCTCCTTGTACTATTGTCAGTGAGCTGTCACCCTGTGATTGGTTCATAGGTTGCTTTTGTCAGATCTTGTCTATTTGTCCATACCTTGGTAGGTATAGTACAAAAGATCTTCTAGAAGCGTACGGACTGACTCTTTCGGGCAGGAATATTCCCGCCCTGCTCATTCCTTCTTCAGGTGACATTGCTGAAGTATAAGAGTTAGTGCCTTATGCGTGTAGCCTTACTGTTAGTGCGGGTAGCCTTCCTTCTTGGCTTGTACCCACAGCTGCGGGGACAGGCAGGGTACTGTACCAAGGGAGGCTTTCCTGCGGGGACAGCTGGCTTACTGCGTGTAAGGTCTTCATCTCTCTGAGCATGGTGGGTCCTGCGGATCCAGTTGGTCTTTGCGCAGACGTACCTCTTCAAGGTGAGTCTTGCGGGTCCAACTGGGCTTTGCGAGGACCTGCCTCTTCAAGTTTTTTCATCAAACTTATAATCAAAAGGTATCATCATCTAGAATTGAAAGAATGATTCATTAACTCTTTTAATATACACGATGAAGTTTTTAATGTAGTCAAAATCACATGATAAGTATATAATGTTTTAACAGTAAAGGCTTTTGGGTCAGATATATTGATATCCCAACACCAAGAAACAATTCGATAAACTATAAAATAAAATAAAATGAATAAGCAACTTCTTTTGATCACAATGATCGACACTATTTTATTAAATTAAATTTAAACTGGAAATTATTTGCATTTGAGATTAAAAAAAGTACCTACAACCCACATATAGACTTTAGCAAACCTAAGCAACCTATTAAAACTCTAATTCCAATTAAATAGAGAAAACAAATCAAACTAAATATATCCTTTAACAAACCAATTCTACCCACTCAATCAAATTAATTAAAACTTAGTAATGAATCCCTCTAGCTATTAGACTATGACAAAACTCACCAAATACTTTTAAGCACAACGATTAGGTACAATATGTTATGTATCATTACATGGTTACTCAATAAACAAACAATAATAGGTAGAAAACACGAGAGCATTCAAACACTCGTATGATTTAATTTAATTACGATGTTTAACACGTGAAGTGTTTATTCTTGATTGCACACTTGAACAAACTAAATTTGTCAGCATTGGCTAAGGATTTGTGTTCAACACGGCTCTTTTAGAACAAATTTCACGCTTCTTCTTAGACGAACACGCCTTTCTCCCAGGGTACAACAACCAAAAAATAGGTGTACTGTTGGAGATGGCTCTCGCACCCAAGAGCGCAACGGACTTGATGGTTTTCTTAATTCATGGAAAAGGAAAGAAGATGAACACAAAGATGGAACACAACTTGAGAGTAGTCCTCTTTTAGGTTGCGGAAGACTAGAGAATTCACAAACTATGTGACTTTTTTGTAATCACCCAAAGAGAAACCAAGCATCTCATCAATTAGGTTAATTAGTCTTGCAATAAATAAGATTAAATTTCTTTAATAATGGTTTGTGTCATCCATGCATGGCCTGCGCCAACCGAGTCCACCATGCGTACTACGCAATCATCGAGATGTCCACGTTTGGTAGTGTGCGTCATAGTTAACGTGCACCATGTGTGTGCAACATAAAACCTTAATCATTTCTTTCAAACTCTCGTCTTTTGTTCTTTCAACAACACAACTTCGAGCATAGATATTCATTCTTCATAGTTCTGTTTTGAATTTGGTTTGATTCATTATGATACTCTCACTAAGTAGAACAAAATGTTATATAACCGCACAATCTTATCTCTTTCTCTCTCCCGCTACATTGGCGTGTCATTACGTGCACGTCCAAGTAATTGCATTGTTCTTATGATTCTCTACTTAAATTTTGTTTTTTTTTCTAACGTGGCGGTATAATGTTTTATTCAGGATTTTGTGTCACAGTGTGTATGGTATTGTTTTGTGTATATACATGAAACGTAAAGTGTAAATATTTGTTATTTTATTTCATGAACTATATGACTCGTGTGCTTATTCAGATTTATTATGTCACTTCTATTTTGTTTTATATACATGTGCTTTTATTACATGCATAGTCTAAATTCTTACTCTCTCAAGTCACAACACTCCTCCCACCCGTGACAAGTTTTCAATGACAAAACAAATAAATGTTTTAGCAACATATATTCACATGTGTAAGTTAATTCATTTAAAATGCCATATAATAATACAAATAAATGCCATTAAAAAACGACCCTCAGCTTCTTATCCAAAAGTTAGCCCTAGGTGTTGAGCAAGCCAACAATGGGTTTCACATGGTGGGGGTGAGGTCTAGAATTGTCTATTCTTCTACCTCAACCTTCTTATCCCCATGGATCATGATTTAAAATGTATCCACCAATGATAGCTTCCGTCTATATTATTGTTACAATAACTCATTAACCTTTGTATATTACAAACATGCCAAGTTTCTTTTAGATGTCTAATGTCTATAGATATCTAGACGATAAAATAAACAATTATAATTAAAAAAAAGTCAAGATGTGTATACATATAATCAAACTTTGTCGGTAGGTTTTCAACAAATTAGGTCTATAAGGTTTTTCTTAATGGAAGTCTAAAAATGTATAGAACAACAATTTTTAATAAAACTTTAATATATAAATGATTATAATAGTATGTCTAAACTAGTTACAACGGTGCATATAAGTAGCCCAGTTAAGTGGAATATTCTAAAACTACGAGCCCAAGTTGTAAATTTACAACGTATGAACAACCTATATAATTATAATGATGCGTCCAAACCATTATAAAGATCTATCTAAAATCTAACACATATATCTTTGCCATAAAATACACGTCTTGCATCCTAAAATGTTCTTTTGTTTCATACACAACAAATCACTTTCCATGAACCAAACCATCATACGCATATGATAGGCTTTCCTTGATTTGCACACGCCCTTTTTATAATTTTTCATGAAATCAAACAACAATAATGGAGTGGTTAAATATCTTATTTTATGGAACTTTATGTTGCTTAGCTTGAGGGATGGGAGTGGTCTACAATTCATTAGTTTGATGGCAAATTAAAATGAATGTGGAAATGATTAAAGTGAAGGGTGCTGAATTAATATAATTCACATTCCAGTTTCAGTTTTCGTATATCCTATAATCAAATATATTTGAATTTTAATTCCAATGAATTTCGACCAAACAAATATGCTAAAGTTATCCGATACATATTGATTTTTGATTTGATGTATATTATTTCCAAACACAACTAGATGCGGAAAATATTGTGCCAAAAAATGTCATATTATATGACTATGATATGATATAAACATAAGAAACACGTAATATATAATTTTGGTACGCTTACAAATCATGAAATTGCTATTTATGAGTTTATAACTATTTTTATCGATACAAATCATTTATCAACATCACTTAAAGAAAAAGAAAATAGTAAGTTCAACTAAGGGCGAATCCATTTATAGTTAAGGGGGTAGCCTGTTCTAGTCACATGCACAAACTTTACTTTTAGATTCGTCATCAACTTCCATGATGCCTAATAGTCTCATGCTTTATGAGCTTGTTTAATAAAACTAGTTGGATGTTTAATGTTTTAACTATATAATTTATTAGTCATGATATAATATTATAGTAATAATAATGATAATACAAATAATATAGAGTTTAAACTAGTCTATAAATTACAGTTTGATTGCGATTTGATTATTCAATTATTTTAAACCATACAAGCTTTTCATACTTCCTTTTTACAAAAGAACAAATTTATAGTTCAATTTACTTTTTGTATGCATATCATTTATTTTTAAATAGTCTAGTTTCTAAATTATTATATATTTTCTTTATGTTATATAAAATACAGGACAATTACTTACACATAATGCTTAAATATCAACCTAAAGTATTAAATAACTATAGATGCATTACTAGTGATATGCCGAATTTAACCTTTCACGACATACTACTTGAAATCTTCTTATTTAAAACTTGTATTGGGCACTTAAACGAGTCCAAGCTACAACCAAAGCTCATTTATTAATCGAGCTTCGTCGAGCTTACACACTATACTAAAAAGACTAGCGGGATAACATGGCTTTATTTATATAAATATAATAAACTGTTATAATGCTACGGTAAAAAATAACTACATTCTTTTTTATATTTATATAAAATAATATATTATTTGTATATAAATAGTTATATAAATAAACAAATAAAATAAATAAAATTAATAGATAATAAATATCCCAGGCCTTAGCTGAACTTAAGCTTATAAATCATCAACGAGCTAACCCGTTAAAATCTGAACACAACTCGACTCGTTTACACCTTACAACAAATTTCATGTGAAACTAAAAGTAACGGTAGATTTATGTTTTTAAGGAAAGTAAGACGATAATAATATTATTCTACAATGTCCATGCTTTTATTAATGCCAACAAACAAGCAATATCCTTACCTATCAAAAGGGCAATTCCGTCAATAACCTCAACCTCACTTCCGTTACATACACAGAAGATAAGATCTTCCTTCTTCATCTCTCTGTATGTATCTCATTACCATGAATAATAATAATAATAATAATAATAATAATAATAATAATTCATCACACCATTAAATAAATAAAACGACGCCGTCATGGTCCAACAACTTTCCGACGACCACCTCGCCGGACCTTCAAAACTCCGGCAAACCACCGACCAAATCCAATCCTTAATCTTCCTCTCTCACTCCATCAAACCATTCAACTCCAAATGGAAGATAATACGCCAAAAACTCGAACAAATCCTCAACGTTCTCAACTCTTTCCCGCCGGAATTTTATTCTGGCGCCGGCGACAACGGAAACAATACCCTGTTCGCAATAATTGAAACCCTTGAAGAAACAATAATATTCTGTAACAAATTGGCTCAGATGTGTATAGAAGATACATACAGTGGCAAACTGTTAATGCAGAGTGATCTTGATATTATTACCGCGAAATTCGACAATTTCTTCAAGGGTTTGTCTGAATATGTGACTGGTGATAATGGGTTGTTGTTGTTTTTGAATAATAATCACGCGATTGTGGTTTCGAAACCTGGGTTTGGTGCGTCAAGAGACGATATTAGGTTTTATGTGAATGACTTGTTGTGTCGGTTTAAAATTGGGCGAGTTGAGATGAAGATGCAGGCGTTGGTTAGCTTTAATGAGGTGATTCAAGAGGATGAAAGGTATGTCAGAATTGCAATGGAGATTGAGGGGTTTGTTCATGTGGTTTTGAAGTTTTTGAGCTCGAAAGAATTGGGGATTCAAGAAGAGGCGTTGAAATCGGTTGCGGTAATTTGCGGGTTTGATTGTTATAAGAGTGTTTTGGTTGGATTTGGGGTTATTGGTTTGTTGATTAAGGGTTTGGAGAGTGAAAGCGAGTTGGGTAAAGAGTTGTCCGCCAGGTGTTTGATGAAAGTCACCGCGAATTGTGACAACGCCTGGTCGGTTTCGGCTCACGGTGGGGTTTCTGCGTTGTTGAAGATTTATGAAACTGGTTGTGATGAGGTAAGCCCAAGTGGGGAACTGGTCGGTTTGGCGTGTGGGGTGTTGAGGAATTTGATCGGTGTTGATGAAATCAGGCTGTTTGTGATTGACGAAGGTGGGATTCCGTTGTCGATTAAGCTTGTTAAATCGAAAAACGAGGCGTCACAAATAAGTGCGATGGAATTCATTCAGGTTATGGCGTCTGGGAACGAGTTCGTGAGGGGTTTGATTGTGAACGAGGGCGGGATTCGTATTCTTGTCCGTGTACTCGATCCAAAATCTTTGTATTCGTCGAAGGCGCGAGAGAAATCGATTAGGGCGCTCATGATATTATGTGCGGATTCAGTTGGATACATGAACTGTTTGAAAACATATGGGTTTATGGATCATGTACTATATTTTCTTCAAAACGGTGAGGTTTCGGTTCAAGAATCTGCGTTAATGGCTGCATCTTGGCTCTCCGCAAGTTCGGATGAGTTCAAGAAGTTAATGGGCGATGCAGGGTTTATTCAAGAACTTGTTAGGTTTCTTGATGCAAAGTCGTTTGAGGCTCGGGAAATTGGAGCCGAGACAATTCTTCGACTTATGGCAGTGCCCAGAAATCAGAAAAGATTCGTGCAAACCGATCAAAATGTGAACTTGATTCTGCGACTGATTGATCCTGAAGAAGGTAATTCAAGTAACAGAAAGGTTTTGCTTTCAATAATCGTGTCGTTATCTTTATGTAATGAAGGTAGGAAGAAGATATTAAGCTCTGGGTACTTGAAAAACATTGAAAAACTTGCGGATGACCAAGTTTTAGACGCGAAAAAGATCATTAAAAACCTATCGTCGGGTCGGATTCGAAGCATAATTAGGGGAATCTGGCATTCTTGAATGTAATTCTCTTGTTAATTGCATGTAAATCTTGATTTTGTTTAAAAGAAAACAATGAAACATTAGATCCTTTGTGTTTAGTTTGTACCATTTGTAGAACTTCAAATAAAACTAGGCAATGTTATCAAATTCTGATTTTGTTCATATATGTCTTCCAAATAAATTGTACTTACTGAATATAGTTTTAGGGTGGTTGAGATAATATTATTAGTTTCTTCATTGAATGTTAGTTGACAAATCCACCAGAATGATGATGTGACAGTTTTGTATTATACTAATTACTAATTAATGTTAGTATGACTTTAATGACTACACTTTTTAAGTATCACAAAAAGCATGTATTATCAGATGCATTTGTCCACATCTCCTGTATATATTTCTGTGACATGCTTATTAACATAAAAATTTAGAAGTGTAAGTCACTTAACGGGAAAAACATGAGTTGCACTGGACATCAGTGTAACTCAGATAAGGAGCGGTTAATGTAGAATTTTCCTTTAAAGACCTGTCAGTTAGACTAACATCATTAAAACAAATGAAAAAAAAAGAATATACAGTTGAAGAGGAAGAGTTATATAACTGTTTTATATGGTATATTTAAAGCAAATGGTAACTTAAAATTATTTGTAAGGTAGTTATATAAGATAAAAAGAATTATAAAAGTAAATGATGATTAGATTAAATTTTTGTCCTAATCTTGTCAGTTTATATAGATTGAAATGGGTGATTTGATTTTGAGGTGGGATAGGAGATGCACATGGGGGGAGGGTCATATGAGGTGTAGCAATCAATATTTTGTCTGCCTCTAATGATGTACAAGTGATACAGCAGACTGTACCATGAATAGTAGCTGTTCTTTGTGTCTTTTTTTGTCCTGTTCAACTTCTTATGCTGAATTGGTATATGCAGGCAATAAATTTTGTTTGATGGTATTGGATGATGAGTGACCACTTCTTGTTACTGCTTTTGCAGAAACAGAACAATACAGACAGCTTAAGCTTCCTCATAGATTCTATGATAAATTGAGTAACCAAAGTAGTAGACAAACTTCTTTTTCTAAGATCAATAGTACGGTTGGTATAACATGTCACCACAACACGTTAAGATTTGATTACATGTGATGCTAGACACGAACACAGCACGATAACTAATTGTGTCTTCACGAACATGTTTAGATATAGGTTTCCTAACGCGACCTGTTTAGGGACTGCGGGCGCGATAAATATCATATATGCAGTGAAATCAAAGTTGCCAGGAGTTCATAAAAGTCTTAATTCATACATAGTCTTTACATATTTGAAACAAAAATTGATAAACGTTTAAAATCAAACTATAACATCCACCAAGATGGACATATATATTTTATTTTCTAAATAAGATTTTAAAATATAAACAAGTTTGAACTGATCATTGATAAGTTAACATCTTAGACATAAATTTAAGCAGATGCTAAATGTGTTGAGCTGTCTAAGACACGAAACATGTTAAGCCAAAACCAAACTTGTTTATCACTGTGTTGTTTCGTGTCGTGTTAACAACTATGTGAAAAGAGAAAAGATGAGTTGTAGACATGGCGAGGAGAATCTCTAGTCAATGAAGAGAGAATGTCGGTTTTTTGAGAGTGAGGATAGAGAAAGTCCAGTTGTCTGTGGAGAAAAAGCGCGGTCTGCGGACAATCGACGCCACCTCTGGCGTCGTCCATAGTGAAGATATCGTGTTGCTGACTTGCTGGTGCTTTAGCACATGAAATTAGCTCGTATATTTTCTTTATTTCACGTATTATATCAAAATGCAATAAATGTACAACCCTAATTCATTTAAAAAAATAAAGCATATACCAAAAAGTGAGGATACAATGGATAGGAATTATACTCACTGACTTGTTGAGGATCGGACTCCCTAAACCTGCAGCACTTTTTTTTGACAGATTGTAGAATAGCGAATCGGATGAAACGAGATGGAAAGAGTAGAAACAAACCGTTTCGGCTCTGATACCAAATGATAGGAATATCACCGGTAACGGATAGAAAATTGAAACTAAAATTAAACGGGTAGAACAACGGCTCGCTTTCGGATACAGACACACCACCGAAATAAACCGTCGGGCTACGATCTTTAACCGAAGATACATATACACCACTCCGGATAAGAAACCGTGTCTAAGATCACCAGTCGAGATGCCAAAATCGAGCTAGCAAAGACAAATTAACTTAACTCATAATCCAATGAGATAAATTAACCAAAGAAACTTTATCATAATCATACTCTGCATTTTCATTCTACCGTAAGTTCGTACATATAGGAATAAGAAGCAACCTCCCACTACCCACGTACACTAAACTAAAAAGGAAAAAACATGTGTGGAAGTTAACTGCCACAATTCAAAACTTAAATAAACACAAATAATAAAAGTAAATAAATTTAGAATACTTAAGGCTAGCTGCATGAGTTGCCTTCTACATCGCCCTCCGATATCGGCCGGGCTGCATTGGTTCTGGCCCGACTTCAAGAATCACAATTCTTACGGCTAGTGATCGTCGGCTCGTGAGATGGCTATCACAACTACTATATTATCATAACTAGTATATTTACTAGTAAACAAATAGACATATTTTGTTTTTAGTGACATTTTAGTTATTTATAAACATAAAATATGAAAGTAAAAAAATAGTATGAAAACAGTACTCATAGAAAATTGAGTAATTTAACTGAAGAATGTTAAAAGTTGAGTGATTTAATTGAGATAAAATTGAAACTTGAATAATCTAACCGAAAAGAAAAGTTTTTAAAATATAGAATAATAATTTATTTTGTAGGTACACAAATAAAACTCACATCTTCGCTATTTTATGATTTCCTAAAAAGTATGGCAAGTTATACACTAGTCTTTGTGATATATTTTGTTACTAATTTTAATTTTTAAAACAACCAAAGATTTGTATCTTATGAGCTATGAGATATGACTTTGTAGGTGTTTGTAATAACAATAGCAACTTGTTAATAGAAAAACAAGCCATATATATTATTTTTTATAAAAACAATAATTTATTTAATGCATTAAGTTATATATTATTACACAAATAGTTATTATAAAATACTAAACTAAAGTTATAAAACATTTGAATTTGGCTTAAATATAAAAACCATGTTTTTAATGGCAAATATAAAAAAACATGTTTTTTATTGAAAAACAAACAAACATAGAATTGGCTAGATACTCCGTACGCAAATCATATATTGTACTTTCGAAAAACAAATTGAATACGCAAAAATGGAGATAAAAATATAAATCAAAACAAATAAATAAAAAACAGATTATATTTTTTTTAAAAAGATATAAAACAAGGATTGGTTAAAAAGAAAAATAACACCACGTCTCCCACTCTAGTTAGTCAATTCCCACCCTATTTTTTTTACCCAAAAAACGATAAACGTTTAACATTTTCTTTGAGATCATGATTGAAACCTTTGTATTATTGTAAATGGTTTCATTTCTCTTTCCAAAGACACCAACATGTCGTGAGAATAATTGATTGAATGACTCGTCTCTTAACTTCATGCCCGTTTATGGTAAGATGTAGAGTTAGCAAATCCTTCACCTCAAATACATAGATCAAAGGTATACCACACCAACTACTAATAAAATTCCATATAACCTAGGTTACATAACATGATGTTAATATGTGGTCCAGCGACTCAAGCGAGTTCTTAAATAAAGACACCATTTCGTCTCCAAAAGCACCCCACGTTTGGTCTCACATAACGGACTCAAGCGAGGTTGCAGATTATATATATTATATTTTTATACTGAGGATCCTTTATCCTTAACTATCTTATGGATAGTTTATCCTTGAAATATATATCAGGATATAAAGGATCGACGATTCTCGGTATTACTTGTTTACTAATGATTGTGTTTAGTATGGTGATGTGCTAGACAGGTGTAGCAACTTTAAGACGAACTTGCATCAATTATCCTCATAGAACATCCTCTAGCTGGAACGTGGATCCAGGATCCTACTTCAATGTAGCTGTTAATGGACGAATTCATGTGAAGATGAACGTGCAAATATCAACAACGGCTATGAGACTCATTCTTCCGCTTATCTCGCTACTGGATGGCTATTGGCACGTGGTCAAAGGTCATGGAGCGGCTAGGTGGAAGACTTCCGGATAGATAGGAGATATGGTTAGTGATATTATCTTATTTAAACGAGTGATGATCGAATAGGTAAACACATGTACTTACATACACACTAGAGCAGAAGCAAGCATTCTCTCTACACACTATCTAACTTTGTAATCTCGATCATATACTCCACCGCACTTGTAACCACATTTTATTTATCAATATAATTGACGGTGATAGTTTTCACCGTCCGGGGGTTTTTTTTGTGCCGGAGACCACGATAATCACATACTCATCGACCAAAGGTTACCTTGTTGATCATTAACTAAAGTAATTCGACCAAAGATTATCTTATTAATCCTTGACCGAGGTTATTTTACCAAAGATTACCTTGATAAGTTTTGACCGAAGTACGACTATCTTGGTTAAGGGTTTTTCCCCTCGTGATCAAATCCTTGTGTTCATCATTATTTCATTTACATATTCATTATTATCATCATAGCACTAGACCTCACAATTACGAATTTGGATACATTATCCTTAGCAGATTTTTGTCCAAAACAATTTGGCGCCCACCGTGGGGCAATTGATGCTATAATCCGTATTATTCTCATCAATTCTCATTTTTTCATACCCTATACCCTTGCAATGGCCTCTCAATCCACCTCTGCATCGTCAACTATGCCGTCTTCGGTTTCTCTCTCCTCAAGGACCTTGCCGTCGATGCCTCCGCCAATCACGGGAGCACCAAAGGCTGCTACTTCTGGGAGCAAGACACAAATACCAGTCTTCCAGAGCTCGAGAACAACCGCTGCTACTTCGGCGGTAAACTCTAACAATGACGTTTCCTCTATGTTTTTGCAGGTGAAAGCGTATATGGAACAACAGAACAAGACCAACCAAAGGATCCTGCGTGAGATCGAAGACATCCGAAAATCCAAGAGGCCAGCAGAGGATCTCACCCCCCTGATGCCTAGGATGCTGGATTTTACCAGTCTAGGATCCCTGGCTCAACTTCCGCAAGGATCATCCATCCTTCAACAAGGATCCATGGGTCCTCAGACTCAAGGATCCTCAGCCTTTCAGCAAGGATCATCCATCCTTCAACAAGGATCCATGGGTCCTCAGACTCAAGGATCCTCAGCCTTTCAGCAAGGATCATCCATCCTTTAACAAGGATCCATGGGTCCTCAGACTCATGGATCCTCAGCCTTTCAGCAAGGATCATCCATCCTTCAACAAGGATCCATGGGTCATCAGATCCAAGGATACTCGGATTTCCAGCAAGGACCATCTAGCTTCAGCCATGTGTCGATGGGTCAACCAATGCAGAGTTCCTCGATGTTCCAAAGGGGATCAGGGATGCTTCCGCCAGGATCCTCCGGGATCCCTTATCAAGGATCCTTCTTTCAGGATCAAGGATCCTTTGGATCCCATTATCAACGGTCTTCCGAAGTCCATGATGGGGACATAATCCCCATGCAGACCATAGCGTCTGGAGGACCCACTCCGATTGCTGACTCCTCTTATCCTAGATACTCGTCTGGAATACCAAACTCCACCCAGCAGAGAGGTAACTGGTACGATCCTATATCCTTAGATACTAACCATGTTCCCATGCAGGATTCAGGTATCAACCAGGCCATGGCCAAGGAGTTACAGAAGCTAAAGGATATGATATCCAGTGTCCCGGGAGTGATACGTCCAATTCCTGAGATACCGGAGGGGAGTCACAAGTTATCCAGATTCGCTCCACCAATCTGTGATGCCGAAATCCCGAAGCGGTTCCAAACTCACAACATGAAGACTTATGACGGGAGCACTGATCCTGAGGAACACGTTGCCCAATATAGGGAAAGGATGGAAATTAATCCTGTTCCTGAAAGACTCAAGGAGGCTTGCCTTTGCAAAGGATTTGGAGCCACACTAACGGGAGCTGCACTGAAATGGCTGCTAAGTCTCCCCCCTTTCTCGGTTACATCTTTCTCTCATTTAGTTAATTTGTTTAACACTCAATTTTCCTGTAGTCGGAACTTTGAGAGGTTAACCAGTGATTTATATCGTGTTATCCAACCTAGTGATGAATCCCTTAGGGATTTCGTTACCAGGTTCGGTAAGGAAGCTTTGGAAATCCCAAACCTTGATATGACTACTGCTGTTGAAGCATTCAAGATGGGAATTCAAAAGAGCTCCCCTTTTTATGATGATTTAGTGATGACTCCGTGCAGGACATTAGATGAAGTCAGAAATAGGGCATTAAGATACATCCGCTTAGAAGAAGATAAAAAGATCCAGGATCGTCTTGGGGGACAAACGAAACAAGAAACTCCCGAAAAGAATAAAGGATCCTGGAATAGGAACAACAATTCGAAGCCGTATGCCAAGTTCAACAATCAGAACATACGGGCAGTTGAAGAAGGAGATGACGATGAAGACTTTCCTTGCATCTCCGACTATTGTTTCTCTGTAGATACTCATGGCTTGATTTGTGCCATGAAGGATCTGGAAGAAAAAGCAAGGTGGCCCCGAAAGAATGAGAAGGTTGTCAGCTTCAAGGACAAGTCTAAGTGGTGCGCCTTCCATGAAGATTTTGGCCACGCGATAGAAGAGTGCATCGGCTTAAGGAAATAAATTGGATACCTCCTGAGCAAGGGTCACTTTAAAGAACTCTTGGGAAGGAAGAAATCCAAGATCCTGGATCCTGAAGATCTTCCACAGAAAGCAACACCACCGCCGCCGGATGCCCATGTGATCAACTTTGTCTCCAGAGACTACAAATTGTTTAGAGATTCTTGTGCCATAGAAGAAAGTCCCGTAGAAGAATTCGAGTTGGATAATGAGAGAAGACCACTCATCCTCACTTCTCGAGTGACTGATCAGAGATTTTTCAATTCAAGGATCCAGGATCCTCAACAGGACAAGCTGGATGTACGGGCAGTCAATTTCATCTCTGGAGGTTCAGACATATGTGGAACTTCTTTCTCTGCATCAAAAAGATTCGCCAAGGAGATCAAGATGGATAATGGGGATCATCCAATAGTGTCAACCACATTAACAACAGACAAGAGAATCTTCTTCGATGAGGAAGACAAGCTGAACATTCAGGATCCTTATCATGACGGTTTGATTATTACTTTATTTATCTCTAACCATTATGTACGCAGGATCCGAGTGGACGGTGGCAGCTCAGTCAACATTATCCAACATGATGTCCTCAAGAAGATGAACATCCCGGATTCAGAAATCATTCCTAGAACATCGGTGCTAGTCGGTTTCAGTGGTGAAACCAAGAGGACATTGGGGGAAATCAACTTCCCAATTTACATCGAAGGGTTAAATTCATACAAAAAATTTTGTGTTATAGATAACCTTTCCTGTTGCAATGTTATTTTAGGTAGGCCTTGGCTCCATGGAATGAAGGCTGTAGCTTCAACTTATCACCAATGCATCAAGCTACCTACTCCTTGGGGAGTTGTGAAGATAGTGGGTGACCAAGCGGAGGATAGGAACTACTACTCTTCATCAATGAAGCCAACAGCCAAGCAAACTATTGCATAACAACTACAGCAACATCCTAGGGACATGCTGGAAGCTTGGGAGAAAGGCCTCAAAGAAGTATCATTGGACCCCGAAGATCCGGAAGTAAAGGTGTTCCTAGGATCCAGTATCCCCAGTAAGATTGAGGAGGATATAATATCCTTCTTTGGGCGAAGAAGATCTACCTTTGCCTTGAAGCACTCGGACATGACAGGTATTTAAAAAGAGGTAATCACCCATAAACTCAGCCTGGACTTAACTATTAAACCCATCCATCAGAAGCGAAGAAAATTCGCTCCTGAGAGGAACAAGATCATAGAAGAAGAAGTTGAAAAACTTCTTAAGGCCGGTATGATCAGAGAGGTTCAATATCCTCGATGGCTAGCTAATGTGGTCGTTGTTTCAAAAAAGAATGGAAAGTGGAGGGTGTGTGTCGATTTCACGGATTTAAACAAGGCATGCCCCAAGGATCCTTTCCAATTACCACATATAGATGCCATGGTGGACGCGATGGCTGGACATGAAATGCTTACCTTTATGGATGCTTCCGCTGGATTCCAACAAATTCAGATGGAACCATCTGATCAAGAGGATACAACATTCATGACTCCAACCGGCATATATTGTTATACTGCTATGCCGTTTGGACTAAGAAATGCAGGAGCAACATACCAAAGACTAGTCAACATGATGTTCAAGGACCAGTTGGGCAAGACTATGGAGGTATACATGGATGATATGGTGGTAAAGTCGAAGAAAGCAGAGAATCACCTCAAGGACCTTGAGGAAGCATTCAATATCCTGGACCATTATAACATGTAACTGAATCCATCCAAATGCCATTTTGGTGTTAAGGCTAGAAAGTTTCTGGGATATATGGTCACAAAGAGAGGAATTGAAGCAAGCCCGGAACAGATCGAAGCCATTATCAATCTCAAGTCTCCTACAAATGCCAAAGATGTCCAGAGACTCACCGGAAGAATAGCGGCTTTAAATAGATTCATTTCAAGATCCTCCGAGAAGTGCAAAGACTTCTATGATATCCTTAGAAAGAACAAGAAATTTGAGTGGACTGAGAAGCATGAAGCTGCGCTTACAGCCCTAAAGGATTACTTATCCTCAGCTCCAGCTCTGATGAAGCCTGTAGATAGAGAATCCTTGTATTTATATCTTGCTGTCTCAGGAAATGCAGTGAGTGCCGTTTTAGTAAAGGATCATGAAGGTGAACAACATCCTATCTACTATGTACGTAAAAGTCTTCTAGATGCGGAGTCCAGGTATTCTCATTTAGAAAAGCTGATTCTTGCACTTATTATGGCATCTACTAAACTTGGACATTATTTTGAAACTCATCATATTATTTTAAGAACTAACTATCCTGTAAAGAATGTTCTTAGAAAACCAGAGTTATCAGGTAGAATGGCTAAGTGGGCCGTAAAGTTAAGTGCATATGACATCCAATATGAGCCGAGAACAGCAATCGAGTCTCAAGCACTAGCGGACTTTGTGGCTGATTTCACTAGTGATCTACAAAAAAAAGCTGACTTGGAAGTCCAACAACTGGAAAAGACCAAGGACCCTTGGATACTCTTCACATATGGAGCATCCAACGTGAGAGGAACAGCATTTAGGGATCCTACTGAAATCGCCATAGGGGGACATATTACCCCACTCCATAGCTTGTGAATTCCAAGCAACAAACAATGAAACAGAGTATGAGGCTTTAATCGCAGGTTTGCAATTAACCATAAGTATGAGGATCGGGTATCTTCAAGTTTATGTAGATTCTTTATTGATAACTAACCACTTTAATGGCTCGTATGCTGTTAAAGGTGAGAAACCAATGAAATATTTAGATGTTGTGAAAGAGTTATCGAAATCCTTCAAAATATTTAGTATTACACAGGTACCGAGGGAAGAAAACGCTGGGGCAGACGCCTTAGCAAACTTAGCCTCATCACTGAAGATTCCTGAGGATTTGAAAATCCCAATAATCCACATTCTCTCGCCAGCAATAGGAGAACTGGAAGTTGGAGAGATAACAAATGACAAAGAAATCGTGCTCTAGGATCCTTTTTCCTCAAATAACAAAGGATCATGGATCCATCCTATCAAGAACTATATTCAGACTGGAGAAATTCCAACCACAGAAAATCCCAAGTCCTTCAAACTCAAGGTATCCCAATATATCTTGTTAAATGATATGGTATATAGAAAATCTCTTGCAGGACCATATTTGAGATGCATTGTGGATCCCGAGATCCAAGAAGTACTCAAGGATTTTCATGAAGGAGATTGCGGCAATCACACAGGCGGAAGAGCGTTATTTTCCAGGATACTCAGAACTAGATACTTCTGGCCAACAATGAAGAAGGATGCGGTAGAGTATTCAAGGAAATATGTAGGTTCCCAGCCGGATCTTCACAGGAGTATCTCTTAACACGAGGGTGCGGAATCCCCACGTATACGATACAAGTGTCGAGACGATTAATATGTTGAATATGTATGTAAACACTCGAGATTATACTGTAAAACTTGATATATTGCAAGAGCCAACACATGATACTCAAGATCACCAAAACACGTTGTTCACCAAAAACTTAAACCAAATGGCTGAAGTTGAGGGTTTTATAAACCTCGACAACTTCGCCTAACATACTAGGCGAAGTTGTCACAACTTCGCTAATCCCCCAAGTTCGCCTAAACATACTAGCGAACATACAAAATCAATAGTATTCAACACGAAACAAACAAACTAAATGATTACAGACACAGATAAACACAAGATACTGAACTACTGACATCATGCACCAACAGACTCCCCCTTGGCAGTAGCTTCATATCTCTATCTTCTTTCTCGTGTCTTGTAATCCCAAAAATCTCGTATCACTCGTCTTCAAGCATGGACGCCCTGCCTTACATAGACAGAAACGACCCTCTGGTACTTCTTGGCTTCATCCTTCCACGCAGGAATGTAGAATATCTTCTTATCATTTAGTACCTGCAAATCAGCTTGAGACAAATTAACTAAGTGCATGGGGTCATACACTCTCAGGATCTCCTGTTCATCATCATCTTCCATAACAGCTTCAGCTGTCTGGCAATCAACGTACCACCACTTGAGATCCTTTAACACGTCCTTGGGCATCATCTTCATCGGCACCTCTTTCAAGCAGCGAATCGGCTTATACTTCATCACCATCCAGGGCTTGCCGTCAGCCCGCATTCCCCGTTCCTTATCTTCAACCAACTTTCCTTTCTGAGGCTTCAACAACTCGAACTTTTTCTCTTTCACACTTTCAACCCATCTTGCAAAATTGTCATCACTTCGATTAATCAACCTCAAATGAGCTAAATCTTTCACCTCACATTCAGGCAAAGTGTTGAGCGATCTCAAGGCCTTCTTAAAATACTGAATCCCATCATAACGCTTAATCACAAACAACTTCAACTGTTCGTCATACAACCAACAAATGATACCTTTCTTTGACTCAGCGTACCCCTTGATGTTGTAACTCTTCTTAAACATTGTTGGCACCGCGGGCTTCTTTGTCTTGAAGAACTACTGAGCACAGCCTTCTTTCCATCTCGGCTGTTCTTCCCACTCAGACTCATCTGACACATTTGCATTCTGACTCAAGTTCACCTTATCAACATCCGGAATATCATGCTCTACACCATCATCAACAATCTCCCCTTCTTCTAAGTCACTATCAATCTCTATCTGTTCTCCGATCCTTTCAATCTCATCAACCGTTAACACATCATCGACTAACTCCTCATCATCTACCACCACCACACTCTCACCAGCTGTACCACCTGATGTACCAGCAGACTCCCCCTGAGATGTGGAAGTCCCAAGAGTTTGTTCAGTTCTTGGCAACTCACCACCTGCACCTTTCGATGCATTGGGATCATCGTCTCTGTCTTGCCTCTTCTTGGTTCTCCACTCATCACCCTTGCAGCTCGTCTCCCTCTGAGATGCTAAGAACTGTTTAAGAGCATCAAAGAGTTTACTGTGTTCAACAAGGAGGGACGATTGTATATGATTCTCTGCTACAATCCGCTGGATAGCTTGAGTCTAGATGAGATTGATTCTTGACTGTTCAGCAACTACCCGTTCAAGAGCCGCTATCCTTTCAGAATCAGACAAAGTAGCATCAAAATCAAACTGTATGTGAGAAATAACTTGAGCATACGGTGGAGGAATTCCCAAACTAGCTGGTATATCTGAGGTAGGCTGAATAGTAACCGCGGGTGGTATTGAGACAGGTAACCCCGTAGTAGCAACCAACGTTGAGTCAACAAATCTAGCAACAACCTCCGATGGAGTAAGAGTAGGAGGTGGCAAGGAAACTATCTCCGGAGCAGTAAACTGAAACGTGGTTGGAGGAGTACCAAACGATGACGACATGGTCACCAAAGGAACACTTGAGGATATCGGCAGTGTGACAGTTGAAGTAACAGGTAACATAGTCATACCGGACAAGGATGGTGGAGAAAAACAAACAACTCTCGAATTTTCACCAACTCTTGAACATTCTCCAGCCCTTGCCTTCTTTGATCTTCGTACCATCCGATATAAATCCTCCTCATAATCAGATTCGCTATCATCTGAATCTTTCTTTCGCTTGCCATGTATTCTTTCTTGTCTGGCAAGAATTTGTTGCGCTTCAACGATATCATCAGTTGAGGAGTCAGAGTTAGTTCTCTCCGAATCCGCCACAGATGTAGTGACCATGGAAACATTTACCCCAGACGCCTTAGCTACTGAGGCTTGAACTTCAGCAGCTGGATGAATCTGTTCCATGTCAAAGAAACCTTGCCCTTCAAAGGCAACTTCAAGGTCAACCTGTTCTTCCGGAGCGGCAACAGGATCAGCAGGCGGTGCTTGCTGTACCACGAGATGTGGTTGAACCCAGGAGGTGGTTGAGGAACATTGGCCTGTTGCGGTGTCGGATCAAGAAATTCATCACCTGGAGGAGCCACATAAGCAGGATTCACCAAATAACCAAACAATGCAGTGTGCCTCGGACGGAGTTCAGGATTGCTATGAGCACTCGATGACTTACACTGAGCAAAGATTCTTTTAGAAACACTCTCCACAAACGAAATGGGATGTCATTGTGGTAGATTGGGAGCTACATGGTTTAGAATCATCTGTAAAAATCTAGGGTACATCAAAAATCTTTCCCTAGACACCGCGCCTCTCTGACGATCGATCTCATAAAAAATCATCTGACTAAAGCTGTAAGGCTTGTTGTAAGTCAAAGCAGTCATTGCCGACTGCATTGTTGCACCCATACCATCTGTACAAGCTTTCCGACCGGACATGCACACTATCATCACGTGCATAAGGAACCGCCACTGATCTAACAAAAATCCTTTTCTCTTTTGAGAGTCTCCCAACGGACCCGAATACCCCATACGCAGAAACGCACCATCTCTGAACGTAGCCGGAAAGTCTGTGGGGTCCTCAGTCGTCTCATTCCCAAACTGTAAGGCCTCCCTAATCTGATTTGCTGAGAACTGTACCACCTGTTCATTAACAGTAGCTCGCATCACCGGTGGATCGACACAACAATCATACTCAACCGTGTTCCAGAAATCTTCAATGTTCGGTAGTGAGATCGGAAGAGTAGTAGTAATAGCATGAAAGATGCGTGAGCGTAAGAGAAACGAAATTATCTCATGGTAATCATTAATTCCTCGAGCATCCGGATCTAAGGTGGTATACATGTTGTGACCCGGAAAGAACTGTCTGTTATTATCTTCACCTTCATCACCACCAGCGCCACCAGAACCTGCCACAGCAGCCATATCTGCAAAACAAAACGAGCCAAGTCAGTTTTTCGCATCAACAGACTACAACTTCGCCGTGCATGGTACATGCGAAGTTATAGCCTCGGCGAAGTTAAGTGACTGGCGAAGTTGTATCAACTTCGCCTGAAACCCTAACTTCGCTATACGAATCGGCGCAAGATTGACACCCAGATATAGCAATGAATGGCCAATCCGATAGAAGCAATAGTATTAAGGTAGTGCGATTTAGGTATTAAGAAGCTTAATATCCCCGAAAATTTCATTCAAATCGGACCGACATTGTGGGAAGGGTTTGGTACAAAAAGAGGATTATAAAAGATAATTATGAACACAATTAATCTTAAGAAATAAGGATCATATGTTTCTTCGATCGGACCAACCTGCTTTAAGGAACAAAATTAACAAACGAGAGGTTCGATTGCACTAGTAACTTCGCCGAGGGTTTATAAGTGTAAAGGTTTTGACAAAATTTTGACCAAGTATTCCCTTTTATAGTTCGAAAAACCAGTAGTGAAGTTATGATTAACTTCTCCCCTGTGTATAACTTCGCCCTAGTCAAATTTAAGGTCAACTTCGCTCTCATTTATAACTTCGCTTAAACCAAATTAAACTGCGTTTTTAAAAGAACAACGTAGCCCGTCCTTATTGTAACAACATTTAAATTAAAAGTGATCAAAAACCAGTAACCAAGAAGTTATGAAGTCAAAACAAAGGTAAAAGATATAAATAAAATATAGAGAACTATACGGGATCAAATTTCAGTCTTGACGAGAACCTGCATGTTTTAGAAAAGATCCGAACAGGAATCATACTGATTAGGTGGTTGTCACTCAGATCCATGTTCAGCGATATTATGACATAAAGAAGCAGGTTGTAAGCAGGTATAAAACTTAGTATGGTTTTCATCGTTTCTGTGATACGGATTAGGTTCAATTAAGCTCAAAATTTAGATGGACATCACATAAGAGATTGTGATGCCTCCTATCTATTCTCAAAGCGTATTTAGCTTTCCCAAGTCACCCCGAGTTGACTTCGACCCATAGTGTCTTATTAAACAGTGAGCATACGTCTATCTTCGGAGTCTTCTTCCCCGTTCTTTCTTATACTTGAAATATTCTTTCTTGCCTCTTTCTAGATATTTATAATAAAATAGGCTTCAGTAGGCTTAATAACTAGAGTTTTTTTTTTTCAAAGACATTAATACAACTTCAAATTGAAGACAACTGCAAGTCCCGAATCTGGATCACTGCAGATACTTAATACTATCTTCGCGGGAATCAGAACACTCACGGGCTCGTGTATGACTGGGTAATCACTTTTCTGCCTATCATTCGGGAAGATATATATGGAGACATGCACAACTCAGAATGATTCTCCACATTAAATCAATGAGATTTAGTTTGTATCACTTCTACTTTTACGCACCATAGAAAGCTACCATAACATACAATGACTGATCTAGAGTCTTTTAGGCCTAATAACTTCACCAGTTAAGCACACAAATCAGTTTATCTATCACTTTCCAAGGTTGGATCAATTTTCATTTTAACACCGTATTGAAACTTCTTACGAAGTTATAGACTTGAAAAATTATATCATCTCCCTAAAAATATTTTAAATTCTATCGCCCCGATCAAGTCAAAGTCTTTAGGTAAACGGCTATCCTGAAGATCCAATGGATCAGCCGGACCGACCATATACGAGTATGTGTCCTTCTAACTAAGTATGAACGACTAATTTTAAGCGAAAGAATAAAACCCATCATAAACCGCCCCGGTCACTTTCAGTCATCTGGTTAATGGCTATCCTTATAATCTACACGTAGAAGTAAGGACCAAACATATCCTTGGATATGTCCCTCAAACTTGAGCAACCGACATAATTTTAAGCGATAGTGATTTTTTTTAAGATAAAACAGAAAACAAGGTTACTTGGGATTGATCATCCCATTAAGCTCAACAAGATTTTGAAAACGGGATCGTTCAAACGCTTTAGTAAAAAGATCGGCAAAATTATCCAGTGAATCAACCTTTTCAAGCACAATTAATTTCTTCTTAGCACAATCCCGTATAAAATGATGACGAATGTCAATATGTTTAGTTTTACTGTGTTTAACGGGATTGTTAGTTACTGAGATAGCAGCAGTGTTATCAATGCAAATAGGAGTTTGAGTGAAATTCAGACAATAATTGCGCATTTGTTGTTGTATCCATAAAACCTGGGAGCAACAGTTCGATGCTGCCATGTATTCTGCTTCGCAGGTGGAAATGGCTACAGAGGTCTGCTTCTTGCACTGCCATGACACCAATCTTCCTCCGAGAAACTGACATCCACCGGTGGTTGACTTCCTGTTCTGATTGCAACCTCCATAGTCAGAATCGGTGTAAGCTACCAAATCCATTTCTCCTCCTTTCATGTACCATAGTCCCAACTTAGGCTTTCCTTTGAAATACCGCAAGATTCTCTTCACTCCCTTCATGTGAGATTCCTTCGGGTTTGCCTGAAAACGAGCACAAAGACAAACTGCAAACATAATGTCAGGTCTAGATGCAGTTAGATACATTAAAGAACCTATGATTGCCCGATATTGAGTGAGATCCACATCTTCATCACTGTCGGAATCAGCACCCAGTTTTTGATTGACGCATATAGGATTGTCAAATGGGGTACTATCATCCATCTTGAAGCGTTTAAGCACATCATGGACATACTTCGTTTGATGAATAAACATGCCATCTTTCTTCTGATCTACCTGCAAGCCCAGAAAGAAAGTTAATTCGCCCATGGCGCTCATCTCAAACCTTTTCTTCATGACCGCTTCAAATTCCTGACACATAGTAACTCTTGAGGCAGCAAAAATGATGTCGTCCACATAAACCTGAATGAGTAGAAAATCTCCCCCTTTTCTCTTGACGAACAACGTACTATCAATCTTTACTTTCTCGAACCCATTCTCTAGCAAGTAATCTGACAGTGTTGCATACCAGGCACGAGGGGCCTGATGTAACCCATATAAAGCTTTGCTTAGTTTGTACACATGATCAGGAAAATCTGGGTAAGGGAAACCTGGTGGTTGTTCAACATACACCACCTCATCGACTTTACCAATAAGGAAGGCACTTTTCACATCTAACTGAAACACCTTAATCTCTTTGTGTGCAGCAAATGCCAAAAACAGTCGGATTGCCTCCAATCTTGCCACAGGAACAAATACTTCATTGTAGTCGATTCCTTCCTGCTGATTAAACCCTTTCACTACCAATCTTGCCTTGTTGCGTATGATTATTCCCTTTTCATCTCTCTTACATTTAAAAACCCACTTTGTACCGATAGCGTTCACTTCTTGCGGTTTTTCAACCAATTGCCATACTTCCATCTTCTCAAACTGTGTCAGTTCTTCCTGCATGGCTTCAACCCACGAGATATCCTTCAGGGCCATTTGATAATTCTTTGGTTCAATCTGGCTGATGAAGCAGGTGTACAGGCATTCATTTATAATACCCGTGTCTTTTATGCTTGCATAAACACACGTGTGTTCATCCAAACTTCTTCTAGTTCGTACACCATTAGAAGGATTACCGATCACATTCTCCAAAGGATGATTCTTGTGAATTTTGGTGGACTGTACCGGACCGACTTCCAGATCATTCTCAAGATTTGACGAAACTTCATCAGAGTGAGGCTGAGGTTGAGTGTAAAATAGATTGTAGAATTCGTCTTCATTCGAATCAGCTGGAGTTTCAACCACACTTGACGAGGTTGGTTGATTTTCATTGTATTATGGACATTGCACAATGGTGTCCTCTTCGTCATACAGTATCTGTGAGGCCATTTTCTCATCAATATCTGCAAAATCCAAGTAGGGCATATTAAAAGATTGGAATAGCTTATCATAGTCGAAAGCCTCTGCCAGTCCCATGCTAGGCCTTGGTGATTTGTTACTAGTAATGTCAGTGTTACAGACCACCTCAACCTTGCTGTTCGATAGATTAAAGACTCTTCTGTTGGGTGTCCCAACAACGTAGCCAACTAAGATACCTTCGTCGACTTTCTCACCAAATTTAGAGTTTGTCTTTAATATCGAACATGGGGACCCGAAAGGTTCAAGACCCTTCAAATTAGGCTTTCTACCATGCATAAGCTCATAACAAGTTTTATTTAATCTTTTAACAGTTAAAACACGATTAAGGATATAACAGGCTGTAGCAACAGCTTCAGCCCAGAACACCACGGGAAGTTTAGCATCTGCCAGCATGGTCCTGGCGCCTTCAATTAGAGTTCGATTCTTCCTTTCAGCTACTCCATTTTGTTGCGGAGTATATGGGGCACTGTACTGATGCTCTATCCCTTTCTGCAGACAAAACATCTCCATCTGATAGTACTTGAACTCTGTACCATTATCACTCCTGATGTACTTAACCTTCCTCCCAACAATATTATCCACCTTGGTGATCAAGTTAATCACCAGCTGAACTGTCTCATCTTTTGTCTTCTGGAAAATATACCCAAGAATATTGTGAGTAGTCATCGGTTACCACCAAACAGTATGAAGTTCCTCCTAGACTCTTTACATTCACAGGACCAAAGAGATCCATGTGAAGTAGGTCCAAGGTGTTGACAATTGAGTTAACCTTCTTGGAGTGATGAGGTTTCTTATGCTGTTTTCCTTTCTTGCATGATACACATTGGTCTTCAAAATTAAAATTCTTCAAAGGAACCCCTAGTACCAACCCATTCTTCACTATGTAGTTCATCTTACGAAGATGTATATGACCCATTCTTCTGTGCCACAATTCTAATTCAGACTCTGTTTCTTTTGACAGAAGACATGATTCTTCTGTTGTCATCTCAGTTGATCTCATATCCATCACATACGTGTTCTTTTCTCTTGGAGCTTTCATCACAACCCATGCCTCTGGTATCTTGAAACCAGGATAAAGTACGAGTGCCTCATCTTTTGTAAAATGAACGGTGTCTTCTTTGTCACAAATCTGAGAGACACTCAGCAGGTTGTGTTTCAATTCTTCAACAAAATTCACCTTTTCCAACTTTATTCTACCATTTGTCACAGTTCCAATACCACTAATTCTTCCTCCACTTTCTCCTGCAAAACTAACCCTTCCTCCTTGAATAGACTTCCAGTCACGTAACAATTTCTTGTTACCAGTCATGTGCCGGGAACAGCCACTGTCAACAACCCACATATTGTTTATAGCCCTGTTTGACTGTTCCTGCACAAATAAAGAAATAGATTAAAATCTGGGGACCCAAGGCCTTCTGGTCTTGGGTCGATTAAATATGTTATCCGGCATCCAGTACCTTGGTTGCCCAAAGTCAGTTTGAGGAAAGTTTCCATAAGTTCTGTAGGAGAAACTTCTAGATGATTGGCTATGAGGCCATCCAAACCTTCTTGAGTTAACAGAATTATAATAGTTAGTTTGGTAATTAACTGGGAAAAAACGAGACTGATTTCTTTGAAATCTTGGATTAGTCTGATGATTGAAAGTTGGTGTGTTCATATTCTTACCAGCATCATAATTAGTGTTCGTTTTATTCTCAGTTTGGGTAGGCCTCATATTTCTTGATTTTCTCTGTTTCAGAGGACAGTCAGCGACAAGATGTCCTATCCTGTTACATCTAAAACAACTTCTGTTTGAACTAGTCTGGTTGTTTAGAACTCTCGTCTCAAAAGTTGTTGCAGATGACGAGGTTGCGTTACTATCCGTTTGTCTCATATATGGTGGGACGAACGGATTTAGGGAAGATTTCTTTTCGTCAAACTTATAGTCCTCCCCACGTTTTAGTAACACAACCTTTTCTTTTATCTCACCCGATTCGGACGACTTGTACGAATTTGACGAGACAGAGCTAGAGACTGAACTTGTGACATTAGAACTTGACCTACTTGTTTCACGCTTATTAATTTCAGTTTCTTTAGCAGAAATTTTTATTGGAACTGTCTGACTAATCTCAACATTCGCAGATTGCTGATTACTAGGATCATAAGTATAGTTATTGTTGTATGGTGGTGGAACTTCAGAAAATCGAATTCCCCCTTTATTAACCGGGGAACGTTGAACACTTATGATGTGATCTAACATTGCAGAAGAGTTTCTGAATTGTTCAATTTTTCTGTTTAGTTCCACCACTTTTACCTGGTAATCAGCTATCTGTTTATCCTTTTCAGCTATTAGTTTGGTCTTTTCTTCTAACACTTCATAACTAAGATCAATCACTTGTATTTTTTCAGCTAGAGTGGCTTTAAGACTTCTGATATCCTTTTCACTAGCTTTTATTTTTACCGAGTAACTATTTTCTTTAGTTTTAGAATAGTGATGTTCTTCTTTTAAGTTTTTAAATTGAGTATCCAAACTAACAAACTGATCAGTTAATGTTTTCAATTGATCAGTCAGGTTTTCACATTGTTCACAATGAAGTTCAGAACTTACCTCAGAGAGCTGATCATTCACTTCTGCCATGTATGCTTGATCTTCCCCCCATCTCTCTCTCACTTCCTCCAGTTTCAATGTTTACCAGATTTGCCTGTTCGAACACCTCCTCAACTTGTATATTCCAGTTGTATCCACCGTTCTGTTGAGATACCATAGCCCTATTTTCACTACCACCCCCATTCTGTTGAGCAGGCCTGTTCTGACTTCGTTCGGCTCTTTTATTTGTACATTCCTTAGCAAAGTGACCATTTTGTTGACAGTTATAACAACGAACCTTTGATTTATCAAACCCTGGTCTTTCTCCAACGAACTTTCTACCCGTTTTCTTCATGAATCTCTTTACCCTTCTTACTATCATAGCCATCTGTCACTACAGATCCATCTCTTCCAAATCATCAGCATCGATCTGATCATAGTCTTCATCCAAAGTTGCAGGGTCGACCATTTTCCCTTTGATGTAATTCTCATAGGATGCAATGAAGGATGCATAGAGAGCAAACTGCTGTTCAGCTGATTTTACACTCATGGGCATCTGTGAGTAGTTATTGCTTGGAGCATTGGATGAGAAATTACCAGTTGTAGTTTGAGGTTTTGAGGAATTACTGCCTCCTACTACGAAACATACATCACCATCCATATTGAGGATCACATGACCATCTAGAGTGGAGTTTGATTCCCCCTTTGATTAGTAGGCAGTGGATTCTGATTTTGAACTTGAGTTTGGAGTGACTTTCGCACCATACATTCCCGGATCCTGAACCTGATCAGTCAGTGTCTCCTTTCGAACCATGTTGAGTTCAAAATTTCGTAACTTATTGACCACTGTTTCCAAATCAATCTTTTCAAAGTCCTTATCTTCTCTTATCAGAACAGTGTACATCTCCCATTTTGGTGGGAGAGCATCAAGAAGTTTCTCTACTATCTCTTCTTCCTTGTATTCAATGGAGTAATTATTTAGTTTGGTCATCAAATGATAATATCGTGTGATGATATCATCAAGTGATTCGTTTTTCAGATACTTGAATACGGAGAATTGGGTTTTTAGCAGCTTTGTCTTGGAGGTACGTATCCCAACATTTCCTTCATATCTATTCTCTAGTGCTTCCCATAGCTCTCTAGCAGTTTTGTATTTTTTGAAGGTATGAAGAATCTCTTGTGGAAGTGCCATTGTAATAGCTGCATGCGCTTTACTCTCTGCCTCATACATTTTCTTTTCATCATCTTCCATCTTACTATACTTCTTAATCTGTTCACGACCTTCAAACATGGACGTTGGTGGAATGTACCCGTCTTGAATGCAAACCCACATCTTTGCGTCTTGATACTTTACATACTGTTCAAATCTATCTTTCCATGAAACGAAATCGGTACCTTTAAGCAGTTTCGGAGCTTTAGTTGCTGAACCAGCTTCAACCTCCATTTTTACCAGTTCTGTGATGTTTAACGAAGTCATACTTGAAAGAATGGTGATCAAGAATCGAAAATAGAATTCTGTGAACAGCTATAGCGAAGTTAGTGCAACTTCGCTCTAGCTTGTAACTTCGCTACTTCTCAACTCTCAACTTCGCAACTCTCAACTTCGCTACTCTCAACTTCGCTGAAACCCTATATGTTCGCTGAAAACCCTAGAGTTGGTGACGGCAACTTCGCTTGACGAACAATGGAGTTTTGCAGGTTTAATTAGCCCGATTACGAGGGACACGAGGATGATTTGTTGGTATATATGATGAGGGAATAGAAGCAAATGACAAAAATGAGGTATTTCAATGTAAACTCGTTCCGAGAATGGTCTAACGGAACAATCTTGACACCCGTGTGATAATCCTGAACCACACAATCACGAGCAAAATGCTCTGATACCAATTGTAGGTTCCCAGCCGGATCTACACAGGAGTATCTCGTAACACGAGGGTGCGGAATCCCCATGTATACGATACAAGTGTCGAGATGATTAATACGTTGAATATGTATGTAAACACTCGAGATTATACTGTAAAACTTGATATATTGCAAGAGCCAACACGTGATACTCAAGATCATCAAAACACGTTGTTCACCAAAAACTTAAACCAAATGGCCGAAGTTGAGGGTTTTATAAACCTCGACAACTTCACCTAACATACTAGGCGAAGTTGTCACAACTTCGCTAATCCCCAAGTTCGCCTAAACATACTAGCGAACATACAAAATCAATAGTATTCAACACGAAACAAACAAACTAAATGATTACAGACACAGATAAACACATGATACTGAACTACTGACATTATGCACCAAAAAAATGTGATGCTTGCCAAAGACACGCGAACATCCTTCACCAGCCAGCGGAGCCTCTGTATCCTATATCCTCTTTATGGCCCTTCATGAAATGGGGTATGGATATTGTGGGCAAGCTACCAAAAGCACTTGGTGGAAAGGTCTTTATGCTTGCTATGACTGACTACTTCTCCAAATGGATTGAGGCAGAAGCATTTGTACAAGTCCGAGAAAGGGAAGTAATATCTTTCATTAAACGAAATATTATAACTAGATTTGGTATTCCTACTGAAATTGTATGTGACAATGGTTCCCAGTTTATCGAGAATAGAACCACTAACTTTTGTGACAGTTGGGGCATCAAAATGATTACTTCCACTCCGGTTCATCCTCAAGCCAATGGTCAAGCAGAGTCCAGCAACAAGATCATCATCAAAAATCTAAAGAAGAAGCTAGGATCCAAGAAGGGAAAATGGGCTGAAGAACTTCCTTATGTTCTCTGGGCAGACAGGACTACACCCAAAAATACAACAGGCCAGAAACCCTTCTCTTTGGTGTTTGGATCAGAAGCTGTGATCCCTACATAAATGGTGGTTCCTACTGCGAGAACGAGCATCCGTGATCCTGAAGCCAATGAAGAAATCCTTCTTGAAGACTTGGATACTATAGAAGAACTCAGAGACCTAGCAAAGATCAGAATGGCAGTTTATCAACAAAGGGTAGCTGGGGCATACAACAAAAATATCAGAATCAGAAGATTTCAAGAAGGAGATCTAGTGTTGAGAAAAGCCTTCCAAAACACAACAAATCCGGCTGATGGGAAGCTAGCGCCCAAATGGGAAGGACCATATCAAATTGAGTCGGAAGCAGGAAAGGGGGCATATCATTTGCTCACAATGGAAGGCAACAGGTTACCTAGAGCATGGATTGCCATCCACCTCAAGAAATATTTTTTCTGATCAGGATCCAATATCCTGAGAGGATATATTATCCAATAAAGGATCTAGGATCCTTAAATCGGTAACATCTTTCTGATCAATTATTCCATTTGAATTGTTGTTAATTTAAGGATAATATATTCTTAACATTTTATTTTTTCCAAGTTTTTAAGTAACAATGCAGATTTCGAAAAGAGGTTTAATGTTCAAGAGGTTGGCCACCTCTCCTTTACATTTGAGGTAATATCCTATTTCTCTTGGCCTAGCCCACGTTTGGATATGATCCCCGATGGTCTTATCCCCTACGGTTTAAAGTTTTTCACCTTTCTCACGATCGCCAGTTGCGCACGCTATCCGACGTATAGTTCAGGGCAGCGGGATCAATACACGCTTAGTGGCTGACAATTTCGTTGTCTCCGACTATATGGAGGATCCTATGATTTATGGTAGACGTACCATACCACCGGTTTATAATGTTTTCACGTTATCTCACGTTTGGGCTAAATTCCGGTTCGGGCGAGTCCCCAGTTAACATCCGTATCTTTGGGTCAGTCCCCAGTTTGGGCTTGTCCTCAGTTTATTGGGCTTGTCCCTGGTTTGGGCTTGTCCCTGGTTTGGGCTTGTCCCCTGTTTATTGGGCTTGTCCCCAGATTATTTTATGGGTTTGTCCCCAGTTTGTTGGGCTTGTCCCCAGTTGCACGGGCTTGTCCCCAGAATATTTGTTGGGCTTGTCCCCAGTTTAATGGGTTTGATCCCAGTTAATAATATGAATTATTTGCAGCGGATTTTCTAAGTTTTTTCTATAGATCAAGAAACTAAGGATCCCGGGTCCTAAAGCTACTCTTGTAAGGAACATTAAGAGTTCAATACTTCTAGTAACTTAGGTCTATCTAGACCTTCTGGTATGATCTTTATTGATTAACTTATGTATAATATTTGTTGCAATAAATTTGGATATTCCAGTTGGATAGGCTATTCGAAAATCTTTAGCTATTTTCTGGATACTTTATCCTAAAATTTACCCTTTGTGGGAAATTTCTTATATAAATTTTATCAACTGATTAAGATATTTTAGCGTAATATTTATCATTTAAGGATACCTTATCCTGAATTATTTTCTTAAGGATCTTCTATCCTAAAAAATCTTTTTCTCAAAATTATTTGTCAAACTATTAACAATGCTAAAGTTATATCTAACAAGTTTTTGAAAATAAATAACAAATCAATAGTCAAAAGATTAATATATTAATTAAAGTAAGCCCCAAGGACTTATCCAAAATTCTTAACCCAGACTTCACCATACGAAAAGATGGACCATCTATCCGGGTTAAGTAAGAGTTACTAATAGTTCATAAGTGCAGGGAAATTAAAAACATGGGCAACAAAGGTTTCATCCCCACAAACAGAGGATCCCTCCACCTTTGTCACCCCCGCCAATTGTCTTAAGGATCATGGATCCTTTATCCTAAATACTAATGTTTAAATACAGACCATGGTACTTGTTCATAAAAACACCATAAAAGCAAAATAAAACGGGCTTGGGCCTTGTCTTGTGTATCCTTCATCGCCTGTTCATTCGATTGTTTCCGCCTCCACCGGTGCCTTGTTCCCACCTTCAACCTCGTCCAGACCCTTCACACCGCTTTCCTGCTTCGCCCGCTTCAACCATCATAGCTTCAGTCTTATCCTCGCCTCCGTCCAAGTCGATCAAGGCTTGCTTCCATTCTTTGATTTCCCATGAAAACTTATCAAAAGATGGATCATTGGCTTCGGTAACCAATTTGATTATGGCCTCGAGGACCGACTTGGCTGCCCATACCTTCGCCTCTTTGGTAGCCCGGTTGATTTCGTCCTGCATCTGGACGGCCAGAGCAGCAGCATGTGCCTCTATCTCTCTTTTCTCTTTGGTCATCTTCAAGCGGGCATTCTCCTTAGCAACAGCCGTTGATCTCAGCGCAGCAAGGGTCTTTTCATGCTCTGCAACAGTCTTCTCATAGTGGTGTCGGGCAGAATTGATCGCCTATGAATGAAAGCAGGATAAGCTTGGGAAAATGCTTGGAATAATAAAAATTGATGAAGATAAAGGATCCTTACAGTAGAAAGCATGTCCAAAATCTGCTTCTCGGCATCAAAGGGGTTCTCTGTATCTGAGCTCTTCTTTCTCTTGGATCCAGACTTTGTTCGAGTTATGATTGGGCGAGGCTCGGACGTAGGGGTTGATTTCCGGGTCTTTTTCTTGGTAAGCATGCAATCGATATCCTTGAGAGAGAACTTGGAAGCAGACTTTCCTGATTTTGGGGCACCTGTAAACAGCAGATAACAGATAAGTTTTAAACTCTTAACATTTTTTTTACTAAGATTTGTTATTATTCTTACTTGACATAATGGATTCTGAGTTTGATATTTGAAAAGCCTCAATAAACTTTGCTTGAAAAGTCTTGATTGCAGGATCCAGTGACAAAAACCTCTTCACTCTGTCTTCAACTCCTGGAAGATCAGCCAGCAAATCGAAATTTTCGACTACACAAATAATAAAAGTTATTAGCAGAAAAATAAAGTGTCCTATCTAGGTTACCTAAGGATCCTGGATCATACCCTTTGGTATCCACTTTTTGGGAAGATTGGTTCCACCCGGAATAGAATCTCGTCTTACGAAGAAGAATTGGTTTTTCCAGAAGGTATTATTAAGGGTGACTTTGAAAATGGGATTTTCTTGGTGAGGTTTCGATTTAAAGATAAAGCCTTTGGAACCGTGGGTAACAAGATTGTACAAATATGCTAATTCTGCTAGGCTGAACTCGACTCCCTCCTCTACGGTTATCCTTTCTATGGTATGAAGGACTCTCCACAACATTGGCGCGGCCTAGATATAAAAAATTCCAGCCAAATTGAAGAACCTTTGAGTAAAATTGGGGAAAGGATACTTATAACCTATGAGAAACGGTTGGGCCGGAAAGCAAACCCAGTTTTTTGAAATGCTGTCGCTACGGGCTGCGGAATCGAAGGGTCGGAAAACTGTATCGGCTGGGAAGTATGATCGGATTGTATCGATATCCGAATATGTGAATTTACAGATTTCGGAAGAAGGTGATTGAAGGATATTTTGTGAGTAAAGGTCATCACGAGGGAAAAAAGAAGAGGAAGAAGATGTAGAAGCAGTCGACATAACGAAGGAAGATTAACAAAAAGAAAGAAGGATACCTGAAAGACGCCTAGATCTGTGATTATAAGAAGATTATAATTATCAAATATATAAGCGGCGTGTAATTATGGTTTGTAGATATTAAACCGCCTGACACACGTCTAATCATCTTCTGTTTTGCAGGGATTTGAATTTCAAAATGACAGCTGTGTTCCACTGTCACCCGCCATTTTGGGGGCAATTGTTAGGCCATGATTTTTATACTGAGGATCCTTTATCCTTAACTATCTTATGGATAGTTTATCCTTGAAATATATATCAGGATATAAAGGATCGACGATCCTCGGTATTACTTGTTTACTAATGATTGCGTTTAGTATGATGATGTGCTAGACAGGTGTAGCAACTTTAAGAAAAACTTGCATTAATTATCCTCACAGAATATCCTCTAGCTGGAACGTGGATCCAGGATCCTACTTCAATGTAGCTGTTAATGAACGAATTCATGTGTAGATGAACGTGCAAATATCAACAACGGCTATGAGACTCATTCTTCCGCTTATCTCTCTACTGGATGGCTATTGGCACGTGGTCAAAGGTCATGGAGCGGCTAGGTGGAAGACTTCCGGATAGATAGGAGATATCAGTGATATTATCTTATTTAAACGAGTGATGATCGAATAGGTAAACACATGTACTTACACACACACTAGAGCAGAAGCAAGCATTCTCTCTACACACTAGCTAATTTTGTAATCTCGATCATATACTCCACCGCACTTGTAACCACCTTTTATTTATCAATATAATTGACGATGATAGTTTTCACCGTCCGGGGGTTTTTTGTGCCGGAGACCACGATAATCACATATTCATCGACCAAAGGTTACCTTGTTGATCATTGACTAAAGTAATTCGACCAAAGATTATCTTATTAATCCTTGACCGAGGTTATTTTACCAAAGATTACCTTGATAAGTTTTGACCGAAGTAAGACTATCTTGGTTAAGGGATTTTTTACTCGTGATCAAACCTTTGTGTTCACCAATATTACGCTTATATACTTGTCGTTATCGAGTTAGCACCTTACCTTACATAACAGATTTGGATACTTGATCCTTAGCAGATTTTTGTCCAAAACAGATATGTAAAATAAAGTAATGTATAATTTTTGTTTTGTATGTTGTGATTACATATATATATATATATATAATAAATAATGTTTGTGGTTTTCTGGTTAGGGCACGAGAAGTGCGAGAAGTGAATGTGTAACTCCATTAATCCCTAATTTCACTCCATTTCTTATGATGTTACCAACATGTATATAGGTTGGTTGTATTTATGTCTTAGCTACCCACATTCAAACTTACCTACACACATATACATGCTTACCTACACACATTCAAACCTACATACACACATACAAACGTGCCGAGTCACATTCAAACCTACATACCTACACTCATACAAACATACATACACATACAAAAAAATACGTACCTACACACGTACATACGCACCTACACGTACAATAAGAAAGAGAGTGAAATTATGGATTAATGGTGTTACACCTTCACTTCTCGCACTTCTCGCTGTAAAAAAACTTCTAAAATGATTCAATACATTTCTTGTTAATACCAAATGATAAAAAGACATGAGATTATCATTTTTATGATTTTTCTTGGGTTTACTTTGTGTTGTTACTTTTAAATGCCGAAAGTTGAAACATACGTGAATATTATGACATTCAAGGTTTAAAATTGCGTAATATGAATAGAAAAACAACATAAGCCGTAATTAGATGATATAAAATGTGTGGATCAGAAAAGGTAGTTCACGATTCTTTCTTCTTCTTTTTTTACATGTAACATTTTATAGATCGAGTTTTGAACTAATGATCGTGGTTAAAGGCCTAGCACATTGAGGGTTAATTACTAGTATCCCAAAAAAACTACTCGAGTTTTGCTCAATAAAAATACAAATAACACTAAACTTGTAAAAAACATAGGGTTAGGTTCATATGAGTTAATAGTAAATGTTGATGGTTGGTTAATATTTTTGTTTATTGTTTGTGCACGAGTTATTTGATGAGCTGTCAGCTGTGAAGTTGGCTATTGGGCTGGACATGTTTGAGCATCACTTTCACCTGAATTTTTTAGATATTTAAAGTGTTGAGTTTTACCAATTTTCTTGTACGTAATGTAAGTGTGATGTTTTGCTCCTATATTCCAATGCAACATAACTAGAATGCTTCATTACTCTTTGATGTCTTTTATTGTAAAAATATAGGTATTTATGATGCAGGAACATCCAGTTTATTAATTTGGCCCAGCCCAGTTGTTTATTTTTATCTATAAATATAGTTGTTAGGTCTTATGTTTAGAGAGTTGATTATGTTTTAATATAGAACTTTGTAAGCTTTAAGCTTGTCAACCAAATCATTCGGTTTGAATCATTTGAATGAAATCATTGTGTTCTTGAGCCAATTGAGTAAAACTGTGGAATCGACATCAGTTTACATGCATGTCAAGAAATCATTAAACAATCACAAAAATAAGACAAAAATATGTTAACGTAAAGGTATTCATATTACAAATCTTACTTGAAAATGCTTGTTTTTTGTCAGAAGCTTACATTTAAAAGAAATTGATGAGAATCTGTAATACAAACTTGTTACAGTTAAAAAAAAAACCATCATATGTCTATTAAAACAACTTGTATTTACATCTATAGATATTTTTATTAAGATAAAGTACTTCAACAATTTGCGAAACTAAGTGTCTATAGGCTGTCTTTTGTTACACTTTGTTAACCATCTCACTTTTCTTGTCCATTTCAACTCCATTTGGGTAGTCTACATCATCCATAAACCTTGACCAAAACCAATGCTTCTTCCACACAACCACCATTTCTTCAATTGGAATGTTCTTTGTTTCGGGCAAGAACACGTATATAAATGTGGTCATGACCACCACCCAAAACCCGAAAAAGAGGAAAAGTCCGAACTTTAGATAGCAAAGCATCATTAAGAACATTTGGGCTATAATGAACGTGAAGATCATGTTCACGGAGACAGTGATACTTTGAGCAGCTGATCGGATTTCAAGCGGGAAGATTTCACTTGGTACAAGCCAACATAGTGGACCCCATGACCACGCAAAAGCGGATACATATATGCATATGAAAATCACCACCACAATAGCATACCAGTGTGGCAACGCACCAGCGGTACCATTTATTCCAAACTTGACCCCAATTAAAATTTCTACAACAACCTGTTTCAAAGAAGTAACAATTAATTCAATCATAAGAATTAAGAAAGGTAGATGAAACAATTTTACCTTTGAAAGTAATTTGATTAATAATCTACCTGAGAAATAAGCATTTGAGTACCACCTTCAAGAAAAAGAAACCTTCTTCCCCATTTGTCCACTCCATATATTGAGACACATGTCGCAATAACATTTACAATACCCGTCACGACAGTTGACATAAGTGAAGCACTCGCCCCAAACCCAATGGTTTTGAACAAAACTGGGGCGTAAAACATAATGACATTAATCCCAGTCAACTGTTGGAAAAACGGAATCAATATAGCCACAGTAAGTTGTGGTCTATATTTCTTTTGTAACAAATTTCTCCAAGGATGCTTAATTAGTTTGGATGCTTCGCTAGCCATGATCAAATCATGAAACTCTTCGTCTACGTTGTCAACACCTCGAATTCTTCTAAGTTTGTGCTTTGCACCTTCTTTGTTACCTCTTTCAATCATTGAGTTGGGGGTTTCTGGAAGTACGAGAGACCCTACTGATATGATCAAGGCGGGGACCACTGCACCCCCAAGACTTAACCTCCATCCTCCTTTGACCTTTTCGAAAAAGTAATTTAATATATTTGCCACGAGGATTCCAATTGTGATCGATAACTGGACCCGATGTTGAGTGCCCCTCTATACCTGTATGGTGCCATTTCAGATAGGTATAATGGCACAACTTGAAATTTGATAACAATAGAAAATAAATCATTTAGCACTAGCTAGAAACCTAAATCATTTTTTATGTCATGTAGAACAACGACTTTCTTTTATTTAGGTTACCGCACTCTTTAAATTTGGAGATCCATGTCCCACTCTGGCCAGACTATATTGTCTTAACCGGGCTCTGGTTTTAGAGTTTGGCTTGGGCGTTCTCCCGGAAACCATACCGCCGACTGCCACTTGATAGTCGTTGTGTCACTAGGGTAGAACTTTTGGCGTAACACAGTGAAAATATTATTTACTACACTTTGTTAGTTTTAATGAAAATAATTTTAATGCTTTTGATTCACTTAAATACGTTAGCATTAAAGATTCATTAAAACACTTTTAAGTACACTTATAGAGATACAAAATTATAATAATATTTGTTTCAAATACTTAATGAACGTAACGTCAACCAGAAAAATCCGGTTCATAGTTGGGACATTCATCGGTCAACTAGTGACACTTATCCATAATTTTATTAAAATATTTATATAACCGAAATTAAAGAGTATATACAACTAAACAAGTAAAGGTGACGTAGTACGTACCTGCAGGTTGGCAAACCCTATTCCAAACCCAAGTAGGATCCGACCCAAAATGAGCATCCAAACCCCTTGAGCGAACCCGTTGACCAGAGCTCCGACACTAAACAAAATGCCCCCAAAAAGCATAGACAGTTTCCGGCCAAGTGTTCGTGTCACAACCGATGCCACTAGCGATGACAACAATGCCGCTAGATACAGTGATGACGTAAACATCGTCAATACTTGACTGTCAAACTTACAATATTGGTTAGTTGATGTGTCCGCGACCTGTTTTTGGTACACCGACGGGAAAAACTTCTTTAAGAACGCGTCCATAGACGTCACTCCCCCTAGATAATACAGATAATACACCGTTCAATAACCATTTGAAAATAAATAACTTTTATTGTAATAATTAATTGAAACTGAAACTTATATTATATCTGAAAATTTTTATTTTCCAAATGTAACATGTATTAGTTGTAATTATCTAAAGTTTAAAAGTTTTTATGGTCTTGAGTATTAGAGAACCATATTAATATATGTTATTATCTACTGTTATATCAGTTGACCTCCCTTCCTATATACTGAGTTGTCAATCCATCATGTTTAGAGAAATGTAAATATAGTTACCGGATATGCCGATGTCATAACCGAAGATGAGGCCTCCCATGCCGGCAACTATGCATGTAAAGGTGACGTAGAGAGTTAGGTTTCCCGGATAAGCTTTGTCGCCACCGGGAGAAGCCGGTATTCCACCGCCAGCCATTGTAGTTTGCTTGTTTGAAAGATTTCTGATGGCTAATGCAGGGAAGAAGTCAAGATTATGAAAAGTTTGTACGAGAGATAAGGAGGATTGTCTTGTGTATTTATAGCGTGAATTTATTTTAGATATTTTTTTGAAGGAGGTTTCATATTTAACTTTATTAAATACATTAATTGTATTTTGAAGGATCATCATTATTAAATTCGTTATCCAAATTTTAGATATCATCGTTATTAAATTCGTATAAGCTAGTGGTGTTAAACCGGTGCGTTATAGAGGTAATAATGTGATGCGAATTTGGTCTATTCGATTCATTAGGGTATAGTTGGTATTGTTAAATGTTTACAATTAATTTTTATCATCTCTCTCGTATTTAACAAAATAGGAAAAAGAAAAAAACAATCATATAAATCTTCCCATGGATAAGAACATTATCTGAATGGTTCGTTTTTATCAAGTTAACTATTATTCTTATTAAAATTAATTATTAATTATATATTTACTAAAAAAGTTAATTATTATTGTAGTCTTTTTTTTAATAACAAAAGTTAGGGCATGGAAATTTAACGTTGTGGATACGTGATCCTGGCATATGTTTTTGATCAGTTATTCTTAGCATGTGTTCTAGATCCTGTCAGGATCAAGGATCCTTATTTGCTAGCGATTGTTCTCTTTGTATATCAATATATTGGCAGGTATAACGGTTGGAGACGTGGTCTAACCTATTATTTCGCCGTCCAAGTGGTCTAGCACGTGGTTAAAAAAGTGTAGCCGCTATAGAGGAGTAGTGGCATAAAAATAGACTATTTGTTATTATATTTTTGTACTTAAAGGGGCTTGATCAGCTAGGAACACACAACACAACCTCATTCACGACTTACACTTATTATCACTGCATTCTAGCAATTCACACACAATTAGAAGCAATTGTAATCGCGAAGGCTTCCAATCCTTGTAACCTTATTTTCTTGATTAATATAGTGGTGATCGACAATTGTCATCACCCGGTGTTTTTGTGCCGACGATCCTAAATCGATCAAGAGCTTTTCCTCGTAACAAATCTCCGAGTTCATACCTATTTTAGCTACGTATTCTTCGTTATTATACAAGCACTCTACCTCACTAATTCAGATTTGTTTGCATTATCCTTAAACCGATTTTTAACCAAAAAAATTTGGCGCTCACCGTGGGGCAAGTAGTGCTTTAATCCAGAAGATTTCTCATCAATTTTCAACATTTTCAACATATACCACTACCAATGGCCTCTAAAAAAACCTCTGCTTCAACTACCATGCCTTCATCACTTTCTCTCTCATCAAAAGCTTCATTGCCAAGGCCTCCTCCACCCGCGGGAGTACAGAGGACCAACGCTGCTGGGAACAAGATGCAAACTGTTGGGTCTATACTTGATGGTTTGTACTTATTTGCCTTGATTTTGGGTTTTGTATGTAAACCGAGATCCATGGCTTTGGGCTGTTTGTTGGGTTTGGGTGTTGGCTACCCTATATATAGATCATATTGTATAGGGTTTGGCTGGTTGTTCATTGGTATTATTGGCCGTCTAGTATTGCTTGTGTGTTAGACGAGTATTGTAATCATAGTGCTTAAGCACCCGACGTTAATAATAACGTGTGTTTTAAAGCATGATATTGTGTGATTTACTTGTTTTAGTTTATTGTTTTGAATCATCTCTTGTTAGTATTCCGCACTTACAAAAAGATTGTTGATATCATATTGAAAGATCCTTCTACGAGACTTACAATTGGTATCAGAGCCTTTTGAACCTTTCAAGGCTCGGTTTGATATCAACGGATTCAATTTCTTGTTTTGTTTGGTGATATAGGCGTTTTTCCGGCGTGGTGTTGATCGGAGAAGAAGGACGAGGCTATTTTTACTCGAAGATTGCCTTATCTTTGGAAACAGTTTAAATCCCACCAAAATAGGGATTTAATTGTTACCAAAATCATCTGGTCAAACTTGCTCATGGGTGTTCTCGGCAGATTTTCACTATTTTCGGCCTGACTTGATCATTTTCGTCTTACAAACAAGAGCTTTCATCCAAAAACCAAGGGTTCTCTGCCATTTTGATCGCTTTCGGTCAAATTATGTAGTTCTCGTCCAACATACTGTGGTTCTCGGTCAACGCATTCAGTTCTCGGTCAACGCATTCCGTTCTCGGTCATCTTTGGTTCTCGGTCAACACAATCTGTGAACTTAGTTGGGCCTGATCCATCAGTTTTGGGCCTTGTGTATTGGACTCTTGAACTTTTAGACTGTATTAATTAAAATGGATCAACTCATCACTTCATCAAGAACTGAATTCCATAATGGGGACCACTACTCGTGTGCCCCGTCTGCTGTCTCATGAAGGGTTTAGCAAGCGGAAGTTTCGGTTCGAGAAATATGTTAAGATGAAAGATGCCAACTTATGGAGAAGCATAGTTAGGGGTCCCCAAGTCGTCACTTACCAGAAGGAGAACTCTACTGAAATTGCTGTAAAGCCTATTGCTATGTATGATGATGATGATCTTGCTAAAATGGAAGAGGATGAAAAAGCACTTTCAGCCCTGACTATGGCACTTTCACCTGAGATTGCCTTGGGTTTTAGAGAATTGCAATCTGCTAAGGAACTGTGGGAAGCACTTATTGAGGTGTATGAAGGAAATGAAGACATGAAGAGAAGTCGTCAAGATCTTCTATAACAAAAATTCAATATGTTTAATCATGTTCTGGGAGAGTCGTTAGAAACTCAGCTTCAGAGGTTCATAGCTCTTGTGACTGAGATGATATCTGCTAGCATAAACTTAACAGCTGCTGAGACAAACAATAAGTTGGTGAACTCATTACCTCAAAGTTGGGACATGAATGTTGCTGTCATTAAGAAGACGAAGGATCTTAACAAGTTAACTCTGTCTGAGGTTAAGCCCATCATCAAAGTGTGTGACATGGATGACAAACAACGTGTCATAAATAATGCAAATTCCTACAGTGCAACTGGTTACAATGTGGCTTTCAATAATGCACTCATCTCATAAGACAACTTCTCCATGTTCAAGACTAATCAGGGACAACAGAAATTCAACCTCAAGCCAACTTCTTAATGTTTAAGTCCATTCAGGGCCAGGGTCAATATTCTCATGTCTCACCACAACCCGCACCAGTGTTCTTTGCCAAATATGGTCAATCCTCTACTGTTAATGCTCAGCCTCAATTGCCTGGTGTCTCTCCCAGTCCGAATTCCAGTCAGACTCCCGTTATTTCAAAAGCAACTCAAGAGAACATCGCTCTAATGGCTGTTACAATGCATTTCTTGCAGGAGATTTGGTTCAACCTGTAGTAGCTGCTGAACTCGATCAAATTCATCCTGATGATGTAGAGGAAATGGATATCTCTTGGCAAATCACCATGGCAGTGTTTCAGGCTAAGAAATTTATTAAGAGAACTGAAAGAAATAATTGGAACATGCCAAATAATCAGAAGGTGGGTTTTAACAAAGACACTTTGAGGTGCTATAACTGTCACGAGCCGGGTAATTTTTCTCGTGAGTGCACCAATCCAGGCAAGGAAGGAAACATGGAAAGGGCGCTTGTTCCCGTGGCAGTCCAGACATGGAGTTGCCCAAAACAATTTCTATGCAAAACGTCAAACTTGTTATAACTGTAGCACTCCCGGTCATATTGACAGAAATTGTCCACATCATCCATTTGTTCCTTATTATGGATTTTAAAGAGGAATATGCCTTATATGCCTCATAATACTTACAGGAAAAAATTCAGGTATAATCAGGCTAATCCCTCTGACGATGATTGGAATAGAAACAAATCTGGCAGGTTTAGTCCTCATCAGACCAAGCCTAATATGTTTCGTAAAGAGGGTAGAATAGGTGATTCAGTTTCAAAAACGAACACGAATTCTAAACCGAAAAAAGCGGAAAAGACAATATTGTCTGTTTCTAACCCTCAAACACTGGAGGTTAAATCATCCATTCGTACATATAATGCCAAATCCTACAATGGTAGACATAAATGGTTGCCTAAATCTCCGGTAAAAGAGTCTTTAAACTCATTGTTAGATGATCAAAAGGACATGTCATGGCCACCCGTGACAACCTTAGATGAATCAGGGTCACCCAATGTAACTATGGACTGGCTACCAAAGCCTAACTGATCTCGCACATCGTGCAGGAACAACTATGGAGGAATATCATCAGACCTTGGTATGTTGATAGTGGCTGTTCCAGGCACATGATAGGAGACATTTCCCATCTACATGACATTCAAATTTTTAATGGTGGGTATGTGTCCTTTGCTGGAGGAGAAAAGGGGAAGATTACGCAGATGGGTACTGTAAGTAACAGTGTACTGAAATTCAAAAATGTTAATTTTGTTCCAGAGTTGAAGCACAGTTTGTTGAGTGTGTCACAAATTTGTGATAAAGGATTTTCAACTCATTTTACTAAGAAAGAGTGTTTGATTTTAAAACCTGGTATCATCATACTAGAAGACTGGATTCTTTTTCGATCACAAAAAAAAGATAATGCTTATGTGATTGACATGAACAAAAATGTTCCTGATGAAATAACCTGCTTGTTTTCAAAAGTGTCAGAACATAATGCCATGCTTTGGCATCTTCGTTTTGGTCATGCTAATATGAAAAACTTAAACCGTCTTGCTAAAAATGATTTGGTGCATGGTTTATGTTAGGGCTGATATTTTCTCTGCTGAGGATATGTTATCCTTGAAGATTTGTCTGGATCCGTTATCCTCCCGAAGAGTTCCAGAACCATATCGAAGATCAAGGATCCTCAGAGGTTAATACTGTTAACGATTGTTTCATATGTGTAGGTTATTATTCAACAGGAATAACGGCTAAACGACTTGGTCCACCTTAAATCTCGCTACTGGAAGCTACCCGCACGTGGTCAAACGAACGTTGGAAGAGTAGAGGAATGATGGCGGATAAATGGGACTTAGTTGTTAGTTAGTTACTTGTATCTTTTCTTTATATACCGAGTTGTGATCAACTTTAGAAAACACACATTCACACGTATTCTAGATGCTAAGATATCTGTAATCACACACATAGCATTCGTTGATCAACAACTCCATAACACTTGTAATCACCTTTTTATCATTAATAAAGTCGACTGTGATAGTTTTCACCGTCCGGGGGGTTTTTTGTGCCGGAGATTATTATAATTACGTACTAATCCGACCAAAGATTACCTTGTTAATCTTTGATCGAAGCAATTCGACCAAAGATTACGTTGTTAATTTTTGACCGAAGCAAGATTATCATAATCAAGGGTTTTTTCCCTCGTAATCACATCGCTGTGTCCATCAAGATTTCATCTATACATTCACTGTTATCGTGTTAGCACTATACTTCACAATTTTAGATTTGGATACTTGATCCTTAGCAGATTTTTGTCCAAAACAATTTTGCGCCCACCGTAGGGCGATTGGTCTATAATCCATATTACTCCTATCAATTTTTGACTTTTTCATACCCGTATCACTATCAATGGCCTCTCAATCAACCTCTGCTTCATCAACCATGCCCTCATCGGTTCCTCTCTCATTAAGGACTTTGCCACCAATGCCTCCGCCAATCACAGGAGCACAACGGCCTGCTGCTGTTGGAAGCAAGACACAACTACCAGTCTTCCGGAGCTCTAAAACCGCTGCTGCTGCGCCGGTGGTTAATACTAACAATGATGTTTCATCTATGTTTTCACAGGTTAAAGCATATATGGAGCAGTAGAACAAGACCAACCAGAGGATCCTTCATGAGATAGAACAACAGGGATTCTCCTACAAGAACAACAACTCGAAGCCCTACACCAAATTTAACAATCAAAATGTTCGAGCTGTTGAAGAAGGGGATGATGATGAAGACTATCCTTGCATCTCAGAATATTGCTTTTCCGTAGATACCCATGGCTTAATATGTGCTATGAAGGATCTAGGGGAGAAAGCAAGATGGCCCCGAAAGAACGAAAAGCTGACTACCTTCAAAGGTAAGTCTAAGTGGTGTGCCTTCCACGAAGATTTTGGCCACATGACAGACGAGTGCATTGGCTTAAGGAGGGAAATTGGATACCTCCTAAGCAAGGGCCACTTTAAAGAGCTCTTGGGAAGGAAGAAATCCAAAATCCAGGATCCTGAAGATCTTCCTCAAAGAGCAACACCACCACCACCATATGTTCACGTGATTAACTTCGTCTTAGAGACTACGACATATTTCAAACTTCTTGTTCCACAGAAGAATTCGAGTTGGACGATGAAAGAAGACTGCTCATCCCCACTACTCGAGTGACTGATCAGATAATCTTCTTCGACTCGAGGATCCAGGATCCTCACCAAGATAAGCTGGATGCCCGAATGGTCAATTTCATCTCTGGAGGTTCAGACATTTGTGAAATTTCTTTCTTTGCAGCAAGAAGACTTGCCAAAGAAATCAAGATGGATAACGGAGACCGACCAATAGTATCCACCACCCTAACAACGGACAAAAAGATCTTTTTCGATGAAGAAGACAAACTAAACATCCAGGATCCTCATCATGACGGTTTGATTATCACTTTATCTATAGATAACCATTATGTACGCAGGATCCTAGTTGACGGTGGGAGCTCGGTCAACATTATCCAACATGATGTCCTCAAGAAGATGAACATACTGGATTCGGAGATCATTCCTAGAACATCGGTGCTAGTCGGTTTCAGTGGAGAAACCAAGAAGACATTGGGGGACAACAACCTCCCAATCTATATTGAAGGGTTAAATTCATATAAAAAATTTTGTGTTATTGATAACCTTTCTTGTTGCAATGTTATTTTAGGTAGGACCTGGCTGCATGGAATGAAGGGAGTAGCCTCGACTTATTACCAATGCATCAAACTACCTACTCCTTGGGGAGTTGTGAAGATAGTTGGTGACCAAGCGGAGGCCAAGAACTATTATTCTTCATCTATGAAGCCAATAGCCAAACAAACTATAGCATAGCAACCACATCAACATCCTACGGACGTGCTGGAAGCTTGGGAAAAAGACCTTAAAGAAGTATCATTGGACCCCGAGGATCCAGAGATAAAGGTGTTCCTAGGATCCAGTATCCCTAGTAAGATTGAGGAGGATTTAGTATCCTTCTTAGGGCGAAGAAAATCTACCTTTGCCTTCAAGCACTCATACATGACAGGTATTTCAAAAGAGGTAATCACTCATAAATTAGGCCTTGATTTATCTGTTAAACCCGTCCTTCAGAAGCGAAGGAAATTCGCTCCTAAGAGGAACAAGATCATACAAGAAGAAGTTGAAAAACTTCTTAAGGCCAGTATGATCAGAGAGGTTCAGTATCCTCGGTGGCTAGCTAATGTGGTCGTTGTTTCAAAAAATAATGGAAAGTGGAGGGTGTGTGTCGATTTTACCGATTTAAACAAAGCATGCCCCAAGGATCCTTTCCCATTACCACCTATAGATTCCATGATGGATGCAACGTCAGGACATGAAATGCTTACCTTTATAGATGCTTCCTCTGGATTTCAACAAATTCAAATGGAACCATCTGACCAGGTGGATACCACATTCATGACCCCTACCGACATATACTATTATACTGCTATGCCTTTTGGACTAAGAAATGCAGGGGCCACATATCAAAGACTAGTGAACATGATGTTCAAGGATTAGTTGGGCAAAACCATGGAGGTCTACATAGAAGACATGGTGGTAAAATCAAAGAAAGCTGAGGATCATCTCAGAGATCTTGAAGAGGCATTCAACAACCTTGATCAGTACAATATGAAACTGAATCCATCGAAATGCCATTTTGGTGTTAAGGCTGGAAAGTTTTTAGGGTACATGGTCACCAAGAGGGGGATAGAAGCAAGCCCGGAGCAAATAGAGGCCATTATCAACCTAATGTCACCTGTAAATGCCAAGGATGTCCAAAGGCTCACAGAAAGGATAGCCGCTCTTAACAGGTTCATCTCAAGATCTTCCGAAAAATGCAAGGATTTCTATGACATCCTTAGGAAGAATAAGATGTTCGAGTGGACGGAAAAACATGAGGCTGCTTTGAGAGCCTTAAAGGATTACTTATCCTCAGCTCCAGCTCTGATGAAGCCTGTGGATGGAGAATCCTTATATCTCTACTTAGCCATGTCAGGTAATGCTGTAAGTGCTGTTCTTGTAAAAGAACATGAAGGTGAACAACACCCCGTCTATTATGTAAGTAAGAGTCTCTTAGATGCGGAAGCCAGGTATTCTCATTTGGAAAAGTTAATTCTCGCACTTATTATGGCCTCCACTAAATTAAGACATTACTTTGAGACTCATAGTATTATTTTGAAAACTAATTATCCTGTTAAGAATGTCCTTAGAAAGCCAGAATTATCAGGTAGGATGGCCAAATGGGCTGTGAAGCTGAGTGCATATGATATTCAGTACGAGCCAAGAACAACCATCAAGGCACAATCACTCGCAGACTTTGTGGCTGATTTCAGTAGCGATATGCAGAGAGAAGCTGACTTGGAGGTTCAATAACTAGAAGAGACCGAGGATCCTTGGATACTCTTCACTGATGGAGCTTCTAACGTGAGAGGAACATGATTGGGTATCCTACTAAAATCGCCACAGGGGGACATATTACCCCAGTCCATAGCTTGTGAGTTTCAAGCAACAAACAATGAGGCAGAATATGAAGCTCTAATCGCAGGTTTGCAATTAGCCAAAAGTATGAGGATCAGGTATCTTCAAGTATATGTAGATTCTTTATTAATAGCTAACCACTTTAATGACTCATATGCTGTTAAAGGTGAGAAACTAATCAAATATTTAGATGTTGTGAAGGAGTTAGCAAAATCCTTCGAAATATTTAGTATTGTACAGGTACCAAGGGAAGAGAATGTCGGGGGCATATGCCTTGGCAAATTTAGCCTCATCCTTGAAGATTCCAGAGGACTTGAAGATTCCAGTCATTCATATTCTCTAGCCAGCAATAGGGGAACAAGAAGTTGGGGAGATAACGAATGACAAAGAGATTGTACTTTGGGATCCATTATCCTCGAATTACCAAGGATCATGGATCCACCCGATCAAAAATTACATTCAGACTAGAGAGATTCCTGACATTGAGAATACCAAATCCTTCAAACTCAAGGTATCACAATATATTCTATTACATGATATGCTATACTACAAATCTCTTGCAGGACCATACTTGAGATGCATCGAGAATGCTGAGATCCAAGAAGTACTCAAGGATTTCAACGAAGGAGATTGCGGCAACCACACAGGTGGAAGAGCATTATTTTCCAGGATACTTAGGACCGGATACTTCTGGCTGACAATGAAGAAAGATGCGACGGAGTATGCAAGGAAATGTGATGCTTGTCAAAGACATGCTAACATCCTTCATCAGCCAGCTGAACCTATGTATCCTATATCCTCTTCATGGTCTTTCATGAAGTGGGGCATGGACATTGTAGGCAAGTTACCAAAGGCACCAGGCGGAAAGGTCTTTATGCTTGCTATGACTGACTACTTCTCCAAATGTATTGAAGCAGAAGCGTTCGTACAAGTCCGTGAAAGGGAAGTTATATCTTTTATTAAACGAAATATTATAACTAGATTTGGTATTCCTTCTGAAATTGTATGTGACAATGGTTCCCAGTTTATCGGGAAAAGAACCACTAACTTTTGTGAAAGCTGAGGCATCAAGATGATAACCTCTACTCCAGTGCATCCTCAAGCTAATGGTCAAGCGGAGTCTAGCAACAAAATCATCATCAACAATTTAAAGAAGAAGCTAGGATCCAAGAAGGGAAAATGGGCCGAGGAACTACCATATATTCTTTGGGCCGACAGGACAAACACCCAAAAATGCAACGGGACAAACACCCTTTTCATTGGTATTTGGATCAGAAGTAGTGATCCCTACAGAGATGGTGGTTCCCACAGCAAGAACAAGCATCCGTGATCCTGAGGCCAATAAAGAAATCTTTTTTGAAGACTTGGATACCGTTGAAGAACTCAGAGACCTGGCCAGATCAGAATGACAGCTTATCAACAAAGGGTAGCTGGGGCATACAACAAGAATACAAGGATTAGAAGATTCCAGGAAGGAGATTTAGTTTTGAGGAAGGCCTTCCAAAATACTACCAACCCGGCTGATGGAAAGTTAGCACCCAAATGGGAAGGACCTTATCAGATCGAGTCGGAAGCAGGAAAGGGGGCATATCATTTGCTCACAATGGAAGGCAATAGGCTACCAAGAGCGTGGAATGCTATCCACCTCAAGAAGTATTTTTTCTAATCAGGATCCAGTATCCTAAGAGGATATATTATCCTCAAAGGATCAAGGATCCCCGAAATTGGTAATATCTATCAACAACAACAACGGAGGAGGAGGAAAAGAGAGAGAATCTCTCTCTTTTCCTCCTCCTCCGTTGTGTTGTGAGAGAGA
>NW_027501896.1:0-16811 GCF_021521415.1 Bidens hawaiensis | reverse complement strand
GGAGGCAGCAAAGAAAGCCGACCCAGCAAACAGATGATCGTTGAGCAAGTCATCGCGAGCGCGGTCCTCCTGAAACCTCCTTTCAGCTGGAGGCACAGAATGAGCCCAGAAATCCTCACACACACCCATGGACTGAAATGAGCTGTCCTCAGTAATATTCCTTCTCGGGCGGGTAAATGTGATCGGCTTCCTGCAAACACAAAGTAATGATCTAAGTCATCAAAACACTAATATGGAAGTCCGCGCAGCGGAGCAAAAACGAACCTATACCTGCGGGGATGAAGCAGGAAAAGTCAGCGCCAGCCCCACGAGAAGACTGCGCCGCGAAATCTCGTGGCGCTGCAGGGCTGGCGCGGCCGCTGTCGGAGCCTTCAACTTGAACCTCCTCATCCTCTGAAACAGGCCTTTTCTCCTGCGACCTAGAAGAACCAAAATCAGTCTCGCGAGGAGGGCTGCACGCAGGAGGAGGTGAGGGAGGTCTCGACGCCGCCAGATCGACGCGTAAAACGGCCTCCTGCTCCTTAGTAATCCCGATGAGGGGAGATTCAGCGCTTGCAGCAGCAGGAGCAGAACCAACGGCGCTGGCGCCGGCGCCAGCAGTGCCGCCAGCAGCTTGTACGCCAGCAATGACTCCTATGAAAAAATCAACAAAAAGAAATGGTTCATGACTTGATCTAAAAGAAAAAAGTCAAAAAATAAAAGCGCAATACATACCTTGGCGCATCGCCGTTCGCGAGTTAAACATCGCCATGAAGTCCATTCTCCCCTTTTTTGAGGGTAAAACAGGGGACTTCGAAGCGACCTCCGGCGCAGCCTTGGCACCTTGTTGCGCCTGAGGTTGATCCACCAACGTCGCAGGCTCTACAAGCATTTGAGAGAAAAGATTAATTAGTAATCCTATCAGAATAACGCTCATAAAACCATAAAGTATAAAGTATACCTGTCGAAGAGGAAACAGCAGGCGCAACGCCGCTTCCCTTTTCCGCCGCGCGAAGGGAGGAGGTAGCGGCACCATACCTCGTGTGGACAGGAGGCCTGCCCACATTTTGAGGCAGGGAAGACAAGGAAAACTTGGAGGTAAACTCCTGGGTTTTCTCAAGTCCCCTCGCCAAAGTAGGAGGATCCTGAGCAACAGGGGCAACATCTTTCTTTTGTTTCTTACTGGCCCCTGCGCCAGTTTTCCCCTTAGCTTTACGCTTTAGTTGGGGCACCTCAGCCTCCTCCTCCTCCTCCTCTTCCGCGAGCTCCAGCTCGTAGTTCTCAAGCGCGTCTACAATACGTGCAACATAAATGTTAGCCAAATTTGGTATTATAAAGGCATAAGCATAAGTATAAAGGCTTACCAGGCGCATCGCTGTCAAAGAGAAATCTCAGATCAACAGGGATGAACATGTCGTCGAAGCGATCGGGGAAGCCAACCTCCCCAGCACCCAGCGCGACAGAGCCACCCTCCATATGCTCATCATAGGCGGCGTGGACATACTCCTTGCTGACTGCACAAAACAAGTCAAATGATATCAGCAAAACGAATTATATTCGCGCAGAAGTAATGCAATGAGTTAACTTACACAAGCCGTCAACTTGGAAAACGGGCTCAGTCGCGCTGTCGGCCCACCTCCTTCTCATACCAACCCCCACCAGCGCCTCCTCACAAATTTTCTTGGCGGGGGATGGTTCGGCAGTCAACTTTTTTACCCAGGCGCCAGTTGGGTTCTTGAAGACACCCACATCCGCAAGCGCAGAAGAGATCGCGCGCATGGTCATGCGGATGGGGATCACACCAGCCCTGATATAGAAAAATCTCTCAGACCAGTCATGAAGGCTCTTGAATGAAACAGTGCAGCACTTGACCTTCTGAATGCGAGGAATAAATGAAAACCAAGAATCTTGGATCTTGGGCTTATAAAAAAACTGAAAGCGCCGAGGGGTGGGCTCCTCGCGCTGAGATTTGCACATGAACTCAAAGTGAGTCATGCGCACGAGTCCAAACGGATGGACTTGGGATATATGAATCCCATAAAACCTAAGCAGCGCACCCACAAACCTTGTCATCGGGAGACGAAGGTTGCAGTGGGTGAAAAAATGGCAATACAGGGATATAAAGCCGGTGGGCGGGTCCGCCGCCGTTTGCCCGGCCGCCGGCAGCATGCAGCCATACTCAGGGAGAAAACCCTGAGAGGCGATAAGGCTGTCAAAATCGGACTGCCTCAGTTTACAGGGGATCTCATCCCACTTCTTCACTGCCTTGGTCTTCCCTACCTCCTCCGATGAGGCCTCAGCAGCCCTCTTCCCATTGCCGGTCTTCTTCAACATAGACATTACTAACGATTTCACGCGGCGATTGCTGGGGGAGATTGTGTTGTCTGGGCTATCAGACATACAACAGAGTCAGGCACAAGTTGCTTCTGAAGAACGGAAATCTGGAAGATAGGCACTTAATCGGAATAGAAAGAAAGGAAAGCTCTGAATAAACAACAAAGAAGATGAAGGATAAAAAACTCAAAGGGCTGCTTTTATAGGCCCAGGAGAGAGAAAAATTGGTACTGATCGGACTTCACGCGCCCCCACTCGCAGGTGTAAGCCAACGCGAGCGCGACACGTGTCCCTGACACTGTGTGAGGGGACACGAAAAGAAACGATACAGGTGCTGCCAGAGTTCACGCGCCACCACTCGCAGGTACGGACCAACGCGAGCGCGACACGTGTTCCTGACACTATGTGAGGGGACATGAAAGGCAACTGTAGCACCTCGAGCACACGAAAAGTCTGACACGTCTCCATCACTGACGCATGTCAGCAACAACCAACCACGTACATGGACGATTCGTTTCAACCAAGAGGATAGAATTTCGCGCAACGATGAGTAATAAGAAGAAAAAGACAAACCCTACTAAAAGAACAAACTATTAAGTCTAATATCTATCTTACCTCGCTCGCGCGAGACAAGACACACATTAGACTGGGGGGGCTTGAAGATGTATGTACCCGCCTCAACACCGAGCGAGGCGGGTCAACCCACAAGATATAGACAAGAGGCTTGAAATCAAGATATTATGAAGGCACAAAGCCAAAACCTATGCGCATGGCGCATATCACATATGCTCACGCATATCACATATGCTCATGCATCACATGCTCAGGCATCACATATGCTCATGCATCACATATGCTCACGCATCACATATGCTCACGCGTATCACATGCTCAGGCACCATATATGCTCGCGCATATCACATCTGCGCGTGACGCATCCGCGCGTGACGCATATCACATGCTCACGCATATCACATCTGCGCGTGGCGCATCCGCCCGTGGCGCATATCACATGCTTGTGCATATCACATCTGCGCATGAAACATCTGCGCGTGAGAATAAAGAGAAGACCTCGCGCATTCTCAGGATAGGCGCATATCACACATGCACATAATCAACCTCGTCCTTATCCAAATCAGGATAAGGACAACCTTGATTGTGCACGTCAGACAACCTTCCAGAAGGTATCTTTTTAAGGAATAAGAATATGCTGATGTTGACAGCTGCCAATGAAAGGTGGACAACTCAGCAAAACCCATGTGCTACCACGTGATTGCACATGGGTCAGAGAATAATCAATGAAAAAGCACCAGGTGTCCCAAGGAAACGTGGCGCGAAGCAATAGGAGGAGGCCAAAAAGGCCCTAATTGGGTCTGAGCCCAATCATTGGAAACCCTAGCACTATAAATACCACATCAACTCCACAAGGAGAGGTATGCCCTATTACACAGTATTCAGCTATATTAAGCAATACACTCCAATTTCCTTACTCTCAGATTATTATCTTCTCCTACAAACTCTTATTCTCACACCGGAGGGTTACCCCAAAGAGGACCCCCCTGTCCCTTTCTGAGGGGTAAGTTTACGGTGCTGTTCATTTTGTAGGTGGAAGAATCCAGATTCCAGAGAACCATCGGTGAAATAGCATAATCACACCCGAGGAAAGTTGATCGTCTACCAGTGAGTCGATCCACGTTTCTTCAACATGTTTGGGGGAAATTAAATTAGGGATTTTTTTTATGTATAATACCAATTCTGACGTAATTTTCTTTTGTTGAAGGTAAGCCTACTTTACTTAGTGTATTGATTTATAATTGTAGGGTTTATTTTATTTGAATTTCATAACAAAAAATTGAAGTTTCGTAAAGTTTAGGGCTACATATTTTACAATATGTGTATTTATTTTCATTTTTTTGTGTTTGTTTCTTTAGTTCTAATATGATAATAACTTTGTTGCATACTTTATAAATGATCAATTTCGAAACTATAGTATTACGAAGACTAAATATTTGATTTGTTCATATACAATATGCTCTGTGTAGGTAGAATGATGATCTATGTAAGTCGATCAGTGATATGTATGTATGAGACGTAGGTATGTGAAGAGGTATGTACCCGCCTCAACACCGAGCAAGGCGGGTCAACCCACAAGATAAACACATTATGAAGGCACAAAGCCAAAACCTATGCGCATGGCGCATACAAAACATGCTCAGGCATCATATGCCCAGGCACACATATGCTCGCGTATCACATATGCGCGCGGCGCATATCACATGCTCGTGCATATCACATCTGCCCAGGCACACATATGCTCGCGCATCACATATGCGCACGGCGCACCAGCGCGTGGCGCATATCACATGCTCGTGCATATCACATCTGCGCATGAAATATCTGCGCGTGAGAATAAAGAGAAGACCTCGCGCATCCTCAGGATGGGCGCATATCACACATGCACATAATCGACCTCGTCCTTATCCAAATCAGGATTAGGGCAACCTTGATTGTGCACGTCAGACAACCTTCCAGAAGGCATCTTTTTAAGGAATAAGAATATGCTGATGTTGACAGCTGCCAAATGAAAGGTCGACAACTCAGCATGACACATGTGCTACCACGTGATTACAACCAACGAGAAAGCGCCAGGTGTCCCAGAGGACACGTGGCGCAGAGCGATTGGAGGAGGCCAACGAGGTTGAGCCTAATCAGTGGAAACCCTAGCACTATAAATACAGCATCAACTCCACTTTGATGGACACATTCATACTCAATCATTGACAGTTACAGACACATTGATTCACATTGAAGCATATTCAATCACACAATCATACAGAGTAACATACAGTATTCAGATATTAAGCAATACTCTCCCAATTCCCTTACTCACACATTATTATCTTCTCCTACACATACTTATTCTCACGCCGGAGGGTTACCCCAAAGAGGACCCCTCTGTCCCTTTCTGAGGGGTAAGTAACGGCGCTGTTCATTTTGTAGGTGGAGGAACACTGATCCAGAAGAACCATCGGTGAAATAGTATAATCACACCCGAGGAAAGTAGATCTGCTACCAGTGAGTAGATCCACGTTTCTTCATTGGCGCCATCCACTGTTACAAACGGCAATCAGATCTAATCAGATCTACAAAAAAATCAATCACCATGGTTTCTGGCGTTCGTAACGTTGATCAAGCTCTGGAGGATATTGAACGTGAGGGTGTTAACGACGGACAGCAGGTTCTGAGGGTTCCGCGTGATTCTACGCGTACCACCAGCAACCGTCCCTTCGTCACAACCCCTCACGGCCAGACTGAAACTCCTCCAGACGATCTCGCGTTACAAAATATGGCCGGCGCGAAACTGAAAGGACCAATGGGTCCAGAAGAAGAAACAAATGATCCGAATGAATGGCTCATAAACGAGCAGCGGCGTCTGATGGAAAAGTACAACGAAATGGTCAAACAGAAGCAGCTAGCCGACCAAACACAACGGCAAGCGTTTGATAAGCAGACTACAAAGAGGCCGCGCGCGCCGGAAGAAGGACATTCTGTTCACACTGCACACACTGAGTTCAGTGATGAAGAAGTGCATAGCATGAGGAAGACGCGGGATACTCATGCAGGAGGCTCACAGCTCCGCGCGCCTGTGAACATGGCGCCTGGAGCCAGAGCAGATCTGGATCTGCACATGCCATACAGCCCACCGGTCAGAGGGCAAGTGGACGTAACCACACCCTACAGACCAGCCATCTTGGTAAAACACTCAAAGTTTACTGCGCGCATCGCGCAGGCTCCCATCCAGCATAAGACCAAGATGCCAAGTGGTCTGGGCAAATATGATGGCACAACAGATCCAGATGACTTTTTGCAAGGTTTCTATAACACGGGAAACCTAGAGAGCTGGACGATGCCAACATGGTGTCATATGTTTGCTCGCTGCCTCACGGGCGCAGCGCGGGTATGGTTCGAGAGCTTGCCTACTAGGCAAATTGATGGGTTCGAGGAACTATTAGAAAAGTTCCAAGCCCACTTCGTACAGCAGCGCAGGCACACGCGCGATCCTGATGACATAATGCACTGCGTACGCAGGAATGATGAAACGATTGAAGATTACATCACTCGTTTCAATCAGGAGTCCCTGGCAATCGGGGGTATAACTGAGCAGCTCCTGCGCGTGGCCTTTATACAAGGCGCGCGCAGTGATCAATTACGACGAGCTCTCGTAAGCAAAGATGGTATGCCCACCACTTGGGCAAAACTAATGGAAGCCTCGCGAGTCTTCGCGAGAAATGAAAAACAGATTGCCCAAGATAGGGCAAGAGAAAGAGCGCATCAGGCTGAATCACCGCGCAGCAAAGAGAAGAGGGCCAAACAGAACTCTGTATGGTCCAGGTTGCAGCCAACAAGTTTTTCTTCAGCAGAAAAGCAAGCGCAACCAAGCTCACCCCAGCCCCAAAAAGATGTTCGTAATCGTGGGGATGGTGACAAGAGGGAGGGCGGCAGAGATCCTAGCAGACCTCTGCCAAGAATATGGACTCCACTCACTAAAACACCTTCACAGGTGTTAAGTACTGAGAATGTTCAATTCAAGCCCCCCAAGCAACTACACTACAAGGGACCGCAAAACAGTGGCAAATATTGTGAATTTCACAGGTCCCCGGGCCACAACACCGACGCATGCCATCATTTAAAGGATGCGATCGAGAAGGATGTAAAATGAGGCAGGCTGGCTCACTTGGTGAAAAACCAAAGAATAGAAGATGAGCAACCGGAAGGAGCCTCTGCCAGCAAGAAATACAAAAGAATCTGTGTGGCTGAGGGGGGACGACAAGGGCAGACGTCAAAAAAGAGAAGCGCGCAAATCCACGGAGATTGGCGCGAGCAGCAAGTCATCTTCCCAAGAATCAGGGGAGGCCCTTCAATAAGCAGTCCTCTCGTCATCACCACACACATTGCTCATTACGAAGTGTCAAAGATCCTGGTGGACACCGGAAGCGAATCTGACATTATGTATGAGCAATGTTTCAGAAAGTTAGACCCGGCAGACCAAGCGCGGCTAGAAATTGTGAACGCACCAATCTGTGGTGTCTCAAATGAAATCATCTATCCCCTAGGCCAGATTCAGTTTGAACTAACTATGGGGGATGATGAGCACAAGCGAACCGAAGTTGTCAACTTCTTGGTCTTTCCCACCACGTCATGCCACAATATGATCCTGGGTAGGGGAACGATTGCCCAATTTAATGTTGTACCGTCGCCAGCGCACGGCGCATTGGGGTTCCCTACACCAACAGGCGTAACATTTGTTTACCGCGATCATTTGTGCGCAGTGACAAGTACGCCGCGGGAAGGGAGAATGAAACTTCCAATGGCGGACAATGCGCCAGAGAAGTGGATTTTAAACCCAAAATTCCCAGAGCAAACGGTCACAATTGGCGCTACCATTTCAGACGAAACGAGATTGAGAATGAAAAAATTGCTCACAAAATACACGTCGGTTTTCGCGTGGCAACACTCCGATATGACGGGGGTCCCGCGAGACTTGGCGCAACATTCTCTTAACACGTTCAAGTCGGTGGAGCCAATTGCTCAGAAAAAGAGAATCATGGGGGATGAAAAGGCGAAGGCCATGAATGAGCAAGTGGAGGACCTGTTGCGCGCAAACATCATCCGCCCGATCCGATACCAGACGTGGGTAGCCAATCCTGTGATGGTAAAGAAAAGCAACGGGTCATGGAGGATGTGTATTGACTTCAAGGACCTCAACAAAGCATGTCCGAAAGACTGTTACCCCCTCCCGAACATCGACGCAAAGGTGGACTCCGTGGCGCCATTCAAGCTCAAATGTTTCCTGGATGCCTACAAAGGCTATCACCAGATTCAAATGGCACCACAGGACGAAGACAAGACTGCCTTCAGAACCGACAAGGGTGTTTTTTGTTACACAAAAATGCCCTTTGGTTTAAAGAATGCGGGCGCAACCTATCAGAGACTTATGGATTCGGTTTTCAGTGAACAAATCGGAAGAAATCTAGAAGTCTACGTTGATGATTTGGTGATCAAGAGCAGGGAGGAGAGACAAATGCTCAAAGACATCGAGGAAACTCTTCAGCGCCTAACGGAAGTTAACATGAAGCTCAACCCGAGCAAATGTACTTTCGGCGCGGAAGAGGGGAAATTTCTTGGTGTAATGGTCACTAAGGATGGTTTCAAGGTGAACCCTGAAAAGGTGGAAGCCATCCTTGACATGCCTTCACCATCCACCATGAAAGAGGTTCAGAAGCTGAATGGTAGATTGGTGTCAATCAACAGGTTCCTAGCGAACCACGCCAGCAAATCTACTCCATTCGTTAACACTTTGAGGAATTGCTTGAAGAAGAGCCAATTCAAGTGGACGCCTGAGGCTGAGCAAGCTTTCAGTGAGAAAAGAATGTCTCATAAAGCTGCCCGCGCTCACAGCTCCACTTCCTGGCGAAACCCTTACATTGTACTTGTCAGCTGGAGACCGCGCCATCGGCGCAGTATTATTGGTGGATCGCAAGGGGATCCAAACGCCAATATACTTTGTGAGTCGGGTGCTGACAGACCCTGAGACGCGCTATTCCATCATGGAAAAGTTAGTTTTGTCACTAACACACGCGTCGCGCAAGCTTCACAGATACTTCAATGGTCATCTGATTGAAGTTCTGACAGGTTACAACATCCAGCAAGTCTTGCGACGCACCGCGCTCTCCGGAAGGCTGACAAAGTGGGCGCTGGAATTGGGTGAACACACGATCACTTATAAGCCCCGTCCAGCAATAAAGGGTCAAGTTTTGGCGGATTTCATCACGGAAATCCCAGAGGGAAAGATTGAAGAAGCTCAGCGCGAGGTAGACCCTCCGCGAGCAAATGATGAAGAAGATGTTTGGAGGCTATTCACTGATGGAGCCTCCAACAGCGAAGGGTCCGGCGCAGGCCTCAAACTGGTGGACCCTGATAATCATGCATATACTTATGCTATTAGGTTGGACTTCAAGAGTACCAACAATGAGGCTGAGTATGAAGCCCTGCTGGCTGGTCTGCGCATTGCGCGCAAGTTTGGAGTTAAAAGGCTAGAGGCACATGTTGATTCTTACTTGGTAGCTGCACAGGTCAATGGCCTTTATGATGCTAAGGAGAACACCATGCCTCTATATCTAGAGCAGGCAAAAAAGCTCGTTGAGCAGTTTGACTTCTTCAAAATCATACACATCTCGCGCAGCGAAAACAAGTCCGCTGACGCGTTGAGTAAGATGGCATCAACTAATTTTGATCACTTTGGCAAAGATGTCAGGGTGGAAGTGATGAGCAACCCGTCAGTGCAAACGCAATCGGTCCTTGTAATTCATACAACCCCTTCATCCTGGATAACTCCAATAATAGAATTCCTGAAGGAGGGGACGTTACCGGACGATCGCGCACAGGCGAGAAAGATAAGACACAAGGCGCAGAACTATGAACTACTTGATGGTACATTATATCGACGCTCTTATCTTGGACCGCTCATGAAATGCCTGGATGCTGAAGAAGCAAGCTATGTGATTAGGGAGATTCACGAAGGAATCTGCGGCATACACGCTGGCCCGCGCATGGTGGTGGCCAAGGCAATGAGCTCGGGCTACTATTGGCCAGGCATGTACTTGGATGCGCTAAAAGAAATACAAAAATGCAAGGCATGTCAGAGCTACGCGCCAAACACCATGCGGCCAAAGAACAACTTGATTCCGGTGACCTCTGCATGGCCTTTCCACAAATGGGCCATTGATATTGTGGGGCCCCTGCCGCAAGCGCAAGGGCGAGTGAAATTTTTGGTAGTGGCGATAGACTATTTCACAAAATGGGTTGAGGCCAAGCCACTAGCAAAAATCACAGATGAGGCGATGAAGCAATTTATCTGGAGCCACATCATTTGCCGTTTTGGCCTTCCTATGGAAATTGTGAGCGACAATGGCAAACAATTCACTGACAGGAAGATATCCAGCTGGCTCAAAGAATTGCACATCAACCAAATCTTCACTTCGGTCTACCACCCTCAGGGGAATGGCCAAGTGGAGCGCGCGAATCAAAGTTTGTTAAATGGGCTGAAGAAAAGGTTGGAGGGAGAATCCCATTCTTGGGTCGAAGAGTTACCTAATGTCCTGTGGGCGCACAGGACATTAAGCAAAACTAGCAATGGCGAATCCCCGTTCAGCCTAACCTATGGGACAGAGGCCATGATCCCAGCAGAAATTGGATGCCCATCCCATAGGGTACTCATGATGAGCAAGACTGATAACGAGCGCGAAAGAAGATTGGACCTTAACTTGCTTGAAGGGCGCAGAGAAACGGCTATCATCAATGAAGCCAGATACAAGAAAAAGATGGAAAAATATTATAATCAGCGCGTTAAAGAGTGCCACTTCAAGAAAAATGATTTTGTCCTTCGAAACAATGAAGCTAGCCGCGCAATACCCCCAGGAAAAATGTCCCCCAATTGGGAGGGACCTTATCAACTTTCAGAAGATTTGGGGAAAGGCGCGTACACTTTAAAAGATTTGAATGGAAAAAAGATACCGCGCGCGTGGAACGCGGCACAACTTAGAAAATGCTTCATGTAAAAGTTCAAATATGTAATCAAGGCTTTTAAGCCATCATGAATGATGATTCGCGCTATCTTTCAATATTTGTTCTATTACCTTTGCATACATGTTTCACACTTCCTTTATTAATTTGGAGCAATATGACAACACTATATTGACTTCAAAACAAAATAAAACGAAGTAAAACATACATGCGCGAGCCTTAGCTCAAACGCGTTAACGAGTCTCAACTCTAAAACGTCAGGGCCTAGCCCAAAACAGAGAGCCTTAGCTCAAAACACTCACAAACATCCATCTTACATCCCGCGCAGCCTGATCATAAAAATCCTTAAACACAACTAAGGCAAAGTACATGCCCTATCATAGTTGTTAAGGTCTCAGGTCGAGGTCGCGCGCGGAATCATAGTGGATATCTGAGTAACACATGCTGACATGTAATGGCTAAAACTCATACTTCCATATAAAAACCGCGCGACAACGACGCGCAAAAAAGGAGTAGCAAAAAGTCATCGCGCATGTCAGCATAAACAAGATACTGCGAAACCACTTACAAAATAGGACTATGGTTAAGTGAATAATTTCCTTACAACCTTGTTCTTATTTTAACGTGCAAGCATATCTTATATCTATACAAGCAAACATGAAGAGATGAAGGGAAATGCGCAAGATGTGAAAAAGGGAAAACAAATTTTATTCCATAGCGTTGAAATTTACAAGTATGATGAGTTACAAATTACAAATAAAAATAAAAACATGAAGGGCTTCTCAAGTCTCCACGTTGACACTAGCCTCTTCATCATCCTCATCATCGCCCTCGGCATCTGGCGCAGCCTGCTCCTCTTCATCTCCTAACTGACCATAGTCAAGTTCTTCCTCCTCATTGGAGTCTTCTATCACGACGGTGTCAGGAGCAGATTCATTCGCCGCGCCAGAAGCGCTGGCAGGGGCAACATCCCCCGCGCCACCATCATCGCCACCAGCCCCCTCGCATTCATCGAGCAACTTCTTTAGCGCGCCGAGGTCGGGCTGGTCAGCAAGCGCAGCAATCTGCAAATCAATAGAAAAGTACTGAGTACAAAACACTTGGAAAATTAATCAAGTAAAACTCATTAAGGTCAAGGTACCTGCACAAGGATGGGGATGGGAGTACTCATATACTTCTCCCCCACCGCGGCCATGTCCGCGCAGGCCGCGTCGCTCTTGTAAGGGTACTCGGATGGGTTCTTCTTCAACATACCATATTCGTACCCATCCGTAAACCCTTCAGCTCGACCCACCAAGCGCGCGGCAGCATTGCAGTCCATCACAAGGGCCTGAAACTCGGCGGAATATTTCATCGCCAAAGCGCAACGAGTCATGCCCTGTGACACCAGCCATTGGCGATCCTGCGCGAGGCCAGCAACAGACGTCTCGAGGGCAGGAACCTGGGAGTTTAATAACTCAACAGTTTCCTTGGTCTTTTTTAGCTCCTCCTTATCAGACGCTGCTGCCGCCAAAATTTTTTCTTTCTCCGCCTGCGCAGCATCAAGTGCTTCCTGGCTGGACGCTGCCGTCGCCAAGGCCTCATCTCTATCGGCCTGCGCGGCCACCAACTCCCTCTTCAGGCGCGCAACCTCGCTCTCCAGTGATGATTTCTCAGTGATACTCTGGACGATAGCTTGGTCACGCGCCTCAGCCTGCTGTTCCAAGACACGCACTCTACGCGCGTACTTGGCAACTTCGGCCTCCGCCACCTGCTGCTTCTCCCGCGCAGCTTGGAGCTCATGCCCGCGCTTAATATAGGCGGTGTTGGCACTTGCTCGGTTTTCGCTGAGCTCCGCCTGGAGTTTCTCAGCTCGTGCGCGAGCATCAGAAAGGTTCCAGGCGGCCACCTTAGCCTCTCGCTGGGCTTCCACAAGAGCATCGCGTACTTTAATATAATCGCGGTGAAGCTCTTGGGAGGCAGCAAAGAAAGCTGACCCAGCGAAAATGTGATCGTTGAGCAAGTCAGCGCGGGTGCGCTCCTCCTGATACCTCCTTTCAGTAGGAGGCACGGCATGAGCCCAGAAGTCCTCGCATACGCCCATGGATTGGAAGGAACTGTCTTCATTAATATTCCATCTCGGGCGATAAACGTGGTCACCTTCCTGCAAAACACAAGAAATGTTCTAAGTCATAAACATACTTATATGGAGGTACGCGCAGCAGAGCAACAAATTAAAACATACCTGCGGGGATGAAGCAGAAAAGTCAGCGCCAGCCCCACCAGAAGTATGCGCTGCGAAGACTTGTGGCATCGCAGGGCTGGCGCGGTCTCCCAAGGAGTCCTCAGCTTGAGCCCCCTCATCCTCCTCATCTTCTTGAATAGGCCTCTTCTCCTGCGACCTGGGGGGCTCCAAACCAGCCTCGCGGAGAGGGCTGCGCGTAGGAGGAGGCGAGGGAGGTCTCGATGCCGCCAGTTCGGCGCGCAATACGGCTTCCTGCTCCTTTGTAATCCCAATAAGGGGAGACTCAGCACTAGCACTAGCAGGAGTAGGACCAGAACCAGCGGCGCCGGCAACGGCGCCAGGAGTGTCGCCAGCAACTTGTACGCCAGCTACAACTCCTATGAACAAACCAACAAGGAAAATTGGTTTACCACTAAATCCAAATGAAAAAATTCAGAAGACAAATGTGCAAAACATACCTTGGCGCAATTCTGTTCGCGCGGCGAACATCGCCATAAAGTTCATTCTACCCTTCTCAGAGGGTAGAACGGGGGACTTCGAAGCAGACCCCGGCGCAGCCTCAGCACCTTGAGGCGCCTGCGGCTGATCTGCAACCGTCGCCGGTCCTGCAAACATTCAAAGGAGCAAAGGTTTAATAATAATTCAATCAGATGAAGATAAGCAACGTATACCTGTCGCAGTCGCGGCACTGCTTCTCTCTTCAGCCACGCGAACGGAGGAGGTGACGCCACCATACCTCAAGTGGACAGGAGGTCTGCCCACTTTCACAGGCAGGGAAGCTAAAGAACCCATGGTGGTAAACACTTGGGTTTCCTTAGGTCCCTTCGTTTGAGCATGGGGATGAGCGACAGGGGTGTCATCTTTCTTTTGTCTCTTACTGCCCCCTGCGCCTGATTTCCCCTTAGCTTTGCGCTTTAGTAGGGGCGCCTCCTCTTCCTCCTTCTCCTCCTCTGCGAGCTCCAGCTCGTAGTTCTCCAGCGCATCTACAATACATGTAACACAAGTGTTAGCAAAGTTTGGTATTCTCAAGGAATAAACATAAGTGTGAAGGCTTACCAGGCGCGTCGCCATCAAAGTCAAATTCCAGATCCACTGGGATGAACATGTCATCGAAGCGATCTGGGAAACCAACCTCCCCAGCGCCAAGCGCGACGGAGCCACCCTCCACTTGATCATCATAAGCGGCGTGGATATAATCCTTGGTGACTGCGCAAAAACAAGTCAGCTGATATCAGAAAAAGAATTATGTTCGCGCAGAAAAAGAAATAAAGCAATGAAATAAACTTACACAACCCGTCGACTTGGATAATGGGCTCAAGCGCGCTGTCGGCCCATAGCTTACTCATGCCGACCCCCACCAGCGCCTCCTCGCAAATTTTCTTCGCGGGGGATGGTTCATCGGTCAGCTTCTTAACCCAGGCGCCAGTTGGGTTCTTAATAACATCCGCATCCGCGGGCGCAGAATCGATTGCGCGCATCGTCATGCGGATGGTGATTACACCGGCCCTAATGTAGAAGAACCTCTCAGACCAGTCATGAAGGCTCTTGAATGAAACAGTGGAGCACTTCACCTTCTGACTGCGAGGAATAAAAGAGAACCAATTGTCTTGGATCTTGGCCTTATAAAAATACTGAAAGCGCCGAGGGGTAGGCTCCTCGCGCTGGGATTTGCACATGAACTCAAAGTGAGTCATGCGCACGAGTCCAAAAGGATGGACTTGGGATATATGAATCCCATAGAACTGCAGCAGTGCACCCACAAACCTTGTAATCGGGAGACGAAGGTTGCAGTGGGTGAAAAAATGGCTATATAAGGATATATAACCGGCAGGCGGCTCCGCCGCCGATTGCCCGGCCTCAGGCAACATGCAGCCAAACAGGGTGGGAAAGCCCTGAGAGGCGATAAGGCTGTCAAGATCAGCCTGCCTCAATTTGCAGGGGATTTCATTCCACCTCCTCACCACCTTGGTCCTCCTTACCTCCTCCGATGAGCCCTCAGCAACCTTCTTCCCCTTGCCTTTCTTCTTCAACGTCGACATCACTACGGATTTAACGCGGCGTTTTCGGGAGACGATTGAAGTGATCGACAGGTTCGACGAGTCCGAGCTATCAGACATACAACTGTCAAATCTAACAACGGAAACTTCTGAACAACAGATATTTCAGAAGACAAAGAAAGAAAAAATCAGAAGAGAAAACAAGAAGATGAAGGATAAAGAACTCCAAGGGTTGGCTTTTATAGGCCGAGGAGAGAGAAATTTGGGTGCTGAACGGACTTCACGCGCCCCCACTCGCAGGTAATAGCCAACGCGAGCGCGACACGTGTCCCTGACAACTGTGTGAGAGGACACGAAAAGAAAATTACGGCGGGTGCCAGACTTCACGCGCCCCCACTCGCAGGTCTTGGCCAACACGAGCGCGACACGTGTCCCTGACAGCTTGTGAGGGGACACGAAAGGCAACTGTAGCACCTCGAGCACACGAAATGTCTGACACGTCTCCATCACTGACCCACGTCAGCAACCGTCACGTACATGGACGATTCGTTTCAACCAAATGGATAGAACTTCGCGCAACCATGAAAACAACCAAGAAAACGACAAAACCCCTTTAAAAGACCAAATCAGTAAGTCTAATATCTATCTTACCGCGCTCGCGCGAGATAAGACACACATTAGACTGGGGGGCTTGAAGAGGTATGTACCCGCCTCAACACCGAGCAAGGCGGGTCAACCCACAAGATAAACACATTATGAAGGCACAAAGCCAAAACCTATGCGCATGGCGCATACAAAACATGCTCAGGCATCATATGCCCAGGCACACATATGCTCGCGCATCACATATGCGCGCGGCGCATATCACATGCTCGTGCATATCACATCTGCCCAGGCACACATATGCTCGCGCATCACATATGCGCACGGCGCACCAGCGCGTGGCGCATATCACATGCTCGTGCATATCACATCTGCGCATGAAATATCTGCGCGTGAGAATAAAGAGAAGACCTCGCGCATCCTCAGGATGGGCGCATATCACACATGCACATAATCGACCTCGTCCTTATCCAAATCAGGATTAGGGCAACCTTGATTGTGCACGTCAGACAACCTTCCAGAAGGCATCTTTTTAAGGAATAAGAATATGCTGATGTTGACAGCTGCCAAATGAAAGGTCGACAACTCAGCATGACACATGTGCTACCACGTGATTACAACCAACGAGAAAGCGCCAGGTGTCCCAGAGGACACGTGGCGCAGAGCGATTGGAGGAGGCCAACTAGGTTGAGCCTAATCAGTGGAAACCCTAGCACTATAAATACAGCATCAACTCCACTTTGATGGACACATTCATACTCAATCATTGACAGTTACAGACACATTGATTCACATTGAAGCATATTCAATCACACAATCATACAGAGTAACATACAGTATTCAGCTATTAAGCAATACTCTCCCAATTCCCTTACTCACACATTATTATCTTCTCCTACACATACTTATTCTCACGCCGGAGGGTTACCCCAAAGAGGACCCCTCTGTCCCTTTCTGAGGGGTAAGTAACGGCGCTGTTCATTTTGTAGGTGGAGGAACACTGATCCAGAAGAACCATCGGTGAAATAGTATAATCACACCCGAGGAAAGTAGATCTGCTACCAGTGAGTAGATCCACGTTTCTTCAGTAT